>NC_043003.1:85248040-85255540 GCF_006345805.1 Octopus sinensis
TAAGAATGCACACTCACCATCAACCAGAACATCATTCCTCACAATCAACTCAGTACACAAACTCTTCCTTGTGATGCCACTGAGCGATAAAATACATAAAACAAGGTCATTAGAAAAAAACAAACAACAAAACCAACCTTTGTTTCAACAATCGTACTAAATGTAAGGGGCTTCAACCCTCCACCAAATGCTCAAAAATGGAAGATTCCACATATAGAAAATTGCATTTGCTGAAAAGACACGGCATCCTTTTCTTCGTACTAACTGAAACCTACTTCAACATCTCCCACATAGATATCGAGCTGAAAATTTTAAAAATTCACCGTTATCCGTGCAAATCACACGGGCTGAATTAAAAGAGGGACAGCTATTTTTCTTCATGACTCCTTTACCGTAGATACCAAGGGCATATTTTCCAATGGCTAGTGTGAATCTGGGTCACTATTCAACAAAATTAATGACATAACCATTGTTGATTTCTATAGATCTCCTTAAGAATCTCTATTGTACTTAGAAACAAAGTCAAGTCCTTCTTCATAAAGCATAACCAAATGAACACAGTGATGGCTGATTTTAATCTTCCTTACGCGAGCGGCCAACAAACACATTGAAGCCAGAGAATTATATCCCTATACCAGATCTGCTATTTAACTTAACCGATGAATTTTTCCTATCCAAATTTGTGCTTCAGTCAACAAAACAAAACAAAAATATCTTGGATCTGATATTAACAAACCACTCAAGTTCCATTATTAGCATTTCAGTTGAAAAAGCTCTTCTTTCTGACCAGGACATGGTATTCTGCAACTTCAGTTTGCGGCATACCAAAGCCAAACCAGTCTCTCTGTTTGATGCCATCAATCTTCACAAAGCAGATTAGGGAGCAATTAGACAAGACTGCTCCTTAATACACTTCCTTTCATAGTATTTGTAATCTATCATGTATATATATATATATATATATATATATATATATATATAAATCCATATTCTGTGCAATAAATTTATATATATATATATATACATCTAATGTAGGATAAAATTTTTCGAAAAAAATTCTATCAATGGCCAGCATATTAAAAAATACCTTTAAAGGTTAAATTTATAAACAATTTAAAAGTAAGGGCAAAAGAAAAAATTTCTAATGCCAAACTATGCCGAAAATAGACACAACGTCAATAACCATGTAATTTATCACTACAAGCACGCGTTTCGAAGAAAGCCGACAGAAATTTCTTGACGTTGTGTCCATTTTCGGCATATTTTAGCATTAGAATTTTTTTCTTTTGCCCTTACTTATAAATTGTTTATATATATATATATATACATATAAATTTGACATGGGCGATTCTTTCTTGTCTTGGGATTCACGGTCAAACGGCTGGGTGGAACTGCGCGAAAAATTACACAGATGTGTAGAATGATCTGGTGGTGATGCTAGGCTTTGCATTTTTTCATGCTAGGCTTTGCATTTTTTCATGCTAGGCTTTGCATTACCCAGACAATCTACTATAATAATACTCTTGTGTTTATGAATGAGAAAGGAAGGGGTAATAGATGAATAAGGAAGGAGTGATAGATGAATAAGGAATGGGTGATGTCATACTTGGTAGTCGGATGATTAAAATTGCACGCTGACAAAAATAAATCAAGCAGAGTCTCAACTCTGTATGAATATATGTGTGTATATGTAAAGGGTGGGTGTGAATGTGTGTGTATATAAAGGGTGTGTGTGAATGTGTGTGTGTATGTGTGTATGTGCGTGTGCACGCACAATGAAAGTGCGGTGGCTCATCTTTGTTCGCTTAGTATTTGGTTTTATTTTTTGATTTGGATGAATCTTGGTTGTTTTTTTTTTGGTCAGTTATTTTTAGCGTTTTGACATAAAAAAAAGTCATTCTAAAATTGTTTTTTAACGTAAGCATGCCCAAACAATTCGAATGCTTACACAGAGCAAGTTTTACAGCCACATCATCCAAACCTTCCGGGTGAAACCAGGCTTAGCTGCTAGTATATATATATATATATATATATGTGTGTGTGTGTGTACGAGTGAGTAGGCAAACGAAAGAAGGGCACTCAACACATTTATTGGGAGTTATATTTATGGATCAAAACAGTTTAATTCAGACTCATTGGCACTCTGATTTTCGAGCGTGTGGCTATTCTTTGGCCACTCACAAGGCTTTAGTCGTAGAAAACACTCGCCCAAGGTGAGATGCAGTGGGACTGAACTCGGAACCATGTGGTGAGAAAGCAAACTTCTTGTCACACATGTAATCATTCTTCATCTTCTGAAGAGAATGCAGTAACTCTTCTGCATGAACCTCTCAAAATCCGAGACTTTGCTCTGATGCATACTCTAAAGTTGCCTCAGAATTGTACCTGCCAGCATAATATGCATGATTACATCAATCAGTCATCTAGCATTCGAAACAGCTGTAAAGATTTTACTTGATTGCATCATGTAAACTGCATGCTTAACTTTACAAATAAATACTTTTCTTACCCCTGTTATCATTTGTCTTTCTTTCGATTTACTTATACGTACATACACACGCACACACACATATACATAAATTTACACATGCACACACACACACACACACACAACACACACACATATATATAGTGAGTGTATAAATATATTTTTATACACGCGCGAGAATATCTTTGTCAAAAGCGCAAAAGTAGTATCTTACCTATAAGTGATCCACACAAACAAATCTGTAGCGGTGCTTCTGTTTAACACCTAAACATAGCTCGATCGCACGCTAAGTACAGGCGTATTGTTTCATTTCTCTCCCTATTTTAATACTATTGCAACAGATGTTGTTTCCTTGGACACACAAATTGCTTACTTACCCCGCTTTAAACTACCCAACACATCATTTATCCTCCACTTGTTACCTCTTTTGTGTTTCCCTTCAATGAAATCACACATTACAACACTTCACACTGGTCTTTATCCAAATGCATACAACTGAATATAATCCCTCCTTCGTTTTTCTTTTTCTTTCCTAAGACTATGATCTACTAAGATCGAATCAACCGCCTTGAGCTCACTAACTTTGGGTAGCAATCAAACGTTATAGGCGACTTCTCTTTCAAGTATTTGCCCATAGAATATATAATAAAAAAGTAGACACAAATACATACAGACATATATAGTGAGTCCTATCCTTAAGTAGTTTAATTATTATCTGTTAAGGCATGTTATAGTGAATGCCACATATAGTGAATATAATGTACAATTGCTGTTGATATGTTCCCTAGCTCAGTCCCAAGATCAAAACTAGACCCGCGATCAGACAATTTAGTTGTGATTAACCTATCTTTTTAAAGTTAGGCTTTTTTTTTCAGATTACATTATCCTAATGTTATTCGTTTTCTTATTTTTTAATGATATAGTAAGATTAGGAAGAGATTTGAGTGCTATTTCCGGGAAGTAGGATTATCATATAGGGCCGTTCATATCATGTATAGGGTATATCACATAAATGCTTCATAGACAAATCTTAATATTAATTAAGGGTGTTCATTGATAATCAAATAATAAATAACAGAAAATGAAGGCAAATCAGATAAGCCTATTGAGAAATCTGAATTAAAATAGAGAAAATATTTACATGTTTACATTTATGTATAGCAAAAATAATTTACATTTCTCTCAAACAAAAACAGATATTTTCTTTTGAAAGTAAGTCATTCAGTTTTGTTTCGTTTATATTCTGCTGTTTTTTTTTTTTAATTAAAATTTTCATAGTGATTAATATTGTCTTTTTTCTTTGTTCTTTATATCTGAGAAATTCACGTTTTGTTTTGTTTTGTTTTTTATTGTTGCTGTCTTTATCAAATGCTCAACTTATTGGCTTCCCAATTTTTTCTTGGTTTCTTTTTCATTTTTTTTTTCACAAGCATTTACAGTTACGGAATAGATAACGACAGAGAAACATTTTGCTTGAATTTACGTTCTTTACCCCCTTCCCCCACTTCTTAGTTCACTTTCTGATTTCAAATATATGAAACACCGGAACGTCTTCTGAGACTCTGGAAATGGTGTATAGATGGAAACAGAAAAGTGAAGGTATAATAAACCTTTTTATAAATCTTGTTCATTTCCTTTAAAAAAATTACCGTAATCATTGTTTTCTTTTTTCTTTTTTTTTTCATATTACAATTACTGTTGTTTAAAATCAATTTTTCATGATCATTTTCAATTAATCTTTAAGTTCTGGTTTTGATATAACAGAAATTCGAACCGGTTTTTGCTTGTCCAAACACTCTGGCACTGAAGAATTAAGCGGATAATGGCGATGTGACAAAGTGAGATCATCTGCCGCGGCCACAGTATTTCGACAAAAAAATCCGCGAATCGTGTACTTGTATTGTGAATTGCCGTATGCATATAAACAAGGGTTTATAAACGAATTTGCGTGACTGAGAAGAATAGCGGCAAGTAAAACATTATGCGGTAGTAAGATTTCGGTTCCTTTCAGCAACATAATGCAATTTGATATGTGAATGGGGAACCAGCAAACGACAAATAAGCAAATTATTATCACGAGGCTTTTGGCTGCTTTTATTTCTTTATATAGTTTTCTTCGAGCAAATTTTTTTCTGCTGTCACCGCCAACATTGGGCTGCATCGCTGATATTTGTTTTAGTTGCGCCATGACTATTTTAAAGATGTGTACATAGATCACTAACATGACAATCAACGGGAATAAAACACAGCCCAAAAAGTTGAAATAGACCATATACTGTAAGTCAATGACGCTCATGAAGCTGCAAAATTTTTCCTCGGACGGTCCCATGTTCCATCCCATGATTGGCACGAGTCCAATAATCAAAGCTACAGTCCAGCTTATGACAACCAGCATGAGAGAAAATTTAATTGTGAAATATTTTTCATATGTAAAGGGATAGTTAATGGCAACAAAGCGATCTATTGCGATGACAAGAAGTCCATTTATGGAACATTGAGTCAGCAAAACAATACAGGAGTTGACGAGTACACAACCACTGAAATGATGTGGTAAGCCTTTAAAACTGAGAACTGCCAGTGGTGCCGCCAGAAATCCTACAAGTAAATCAGCAACAGCAAGACTTCCAATAAAGCAGTTAGTTGTGGTCTGTAGCTTTTGATTGCGACGAATTGCTAACAATACGAGAAAGTTACCAACTATAGACATTACAGCAATTACTGTTTCACATGTTATGTATATTATAGAGCCAGTGTCCATTATTGCTATTTTGTCAGTATTGTTGTTATCATTTATATTTCATCACAAATAAAAAGGCAATTATCAGGAGAAACATTTTAAACAAGCTCCATATTTTCAAAATACCATTGCATTTTCAATGGCATAGAGGAAAATTTATTTATATATATATATATATATATATATATATATATATATATATATATATATATAATATAATATAATATAATATAATATTAAATAATATAATATAATATATATAATAATATATAATATATAAATATATAAATAAAATAATATAATATATATATATATATATATATATATATGGTGTGTTGTATGTATGTATGTATGTATGATGTATGTATATATATATATTGTATTAAAAATGTGTATTTATACATTTACATGAATATTTTAGAATCTATGCTGGAATAATTTCAAAAGAGAAACATTATTTTTCACTGTTTCCTTATAAAACAGGGTTTGATTTCTTTTGGATGTAAAATAATCATTCAGTCAGTGGTTCATTGTCCTTTTTCCTTTTTTGTCTGTATGTACATAAGTGGGAGAGTGGTATTTGTCTTTTTCTTTATATATATATATATATACATTTAGTATTTCAAAATAAATGTTTTTCTTTCTTCAGCAGTTGAAAATTATAATATGAATAAAATTGGCTATAATCCTCGAATAGCATCCTGATTATAGACAATATTTAATTACACGTATACATTTCAAGTAATCCAGGGGATTGCCTATGTTCATCTGTGAAACTTCACGCGTTAAGTTCTATCTAATAATTTTGTTTACAAAGTGGGACGGCACAATTAGTGTCGATAAAAGCAATTCATTCAGCATTTTTTTTTTTAGAAACAAGTTTTACATGTACTTTTTTAAACAGGAAATAAAACATTATCGTAACCGGTCATTTCTCCGTAACCAGACACATTTTGAAATACTGTAGGAAGTAAACAAGAAAAAAGAAAGAAAGAACAAATGAAAATCGTCCCATTCAAAGGCAAATCAATTGGAAAAATAATGTCGGTAAATATTTCGAATACGATAGTCATTAAAAGTGTGGACACAGCTATGTACAGTATATAATTTATAAAGAATATAACAGTTTATAATTTATAAAGAATACAACAGAATATAATTTATAAAGAAACATATTTGTCTTTTAAAAATTAGCATCATTTCATAAATATCGTTAATAGAAACTTTAAAGAAATAAAAAAGGAAAATTAATATACTTAGACCTGCTTTTAAAACGTTCCTTTCATTAATTTTTCTTTTGAAATGTTATATATATATATGATTAAGAAGTATACTTTGCAACCGTACGCTTCGACGTTCGAAGTTTTGCTTCTTTTTTTTTTTGATTTGTTTTTTTTGTGTTTTTTTTGTGCAGTACCTAGAATTCCCTTGTGTTTTGCAAGTATGGAATTTGGTAGATGAATAGTTGTATAAAAATCGGTTGTGTGTGGAAGCGTCTATGTGTTTATATCCGTGTTTGTTTACTGGTGTCGAAATCCGTTTCTTTATGTCAAAACTGTTACTTAACGATTCGAAAAAGTACCTGGCTGAGATAAGTACTGAAGTCGATATAACCTACTCAACTCTTGGAGGTGGTACACCAGCATGGCCGCACTCCAATGATTGAAGCCAGCGAAAGAACAAGAGCAAAAAAGAAATTTTATGAATAATACCTGCTAAAAAAATTGTATACTATACTTCTCTCGTCTATAAATCCAAGTGTGTGTGTGGTTATATATATATATATATATATAATATGTAAATATATAATATTTATTGGGTAACTGTGTGGTTTGTATAATTGATATTCTCTCTAGTCAAATATTTTCTGTATTATCAGAAGAAAACAAGTATGTCCTGTATCTTGATATGTGCGATAGATGTATCAGTCGATCTTAATTTCACCGTAGCTGCAAATCCACTGCTGTCACTATTTCTCGAGTTGAATGAAGTAATCGACAAAATAATAGATCCTGATGCATTTAGATCTGTTACTATTTAAAAAGAAGAAGAAGAAAAAGAGAGAGAAATGATTTTATCGCTTCCTTCTTTGGATATTGTATGTGTATGTGTGCGCGTGTTTGTGTATGCGCACACACACACACGCAGACACACATACGGACACACACGAACACATACATTCATACGTATGAAACTGTGTTTTTTCGTCGTTATAAACATATAAACTCTATTTAATGAATTGAGCACTTTTTATTCTTCTTTGTAAATTCAAACG
>NC_043003.1:85263040-85288040 GCF_006345805.1 Octopus sinensis
TGGTAATGATAGAACTGGCCGTTGTTGATGGTGTTCATTCCCAGGTCGTTTCGAATTGAGCAAAGGAAGTCCAACCACGACCACCTTGTCTTTTCTTTAGTTACATTTCAAGTTGGAGTACATTATTTAATGTATTCTTACTTTTTAGTGACTGCAAGGCGTGACATTCTGGGCTGCCGCTGCTATTTCTAGCAGATTATGTGACCGTATATAGAGTTCCTCCTATAGGGGAACTCTTCCGGGCCTACAGCAAATTACACCTTACCTTCAATACACACCTTACCGTTTAAAAAGACATTACATAATTCTTGGATTCCTTTTGCAGAATGCAAGCATTCGAACTGGGTCTCAAGTTTAAAGATAACTCCCTTTTTTCCTCTCACATTCCAACCTCAGAAGTCCTGTAAAGTATCACAGACGTGGCTTCCTTTCTTGAATAGATGTTACTCTGAATATGAGTAACAGACTAAAACTCTTTTAGCCATGATTCTGCTGAACTTGACCTACGTTAAAACAACAGCAATGATAACAGTAGAAGAAGCAGTTCTATCCTCACTATTCCCACATCCGTTCATTTGACTCCTCTAACTTCCATTTATCTCGTCTTTATTCACTATTCTTCTCAGTGTTCTTGATCGTAAGAAACAGAAAAACGAAGAGCTTCAATAAATCTGCCCTTTTGATAAACTAATACTGAACCTAATAGTTAGGGTGTTGGGCTCACGATCATAAGGTAGCTAGTTCAATTTCTTGATTGAATGGCACGATATTCTCTTGACTAGGCACTTCATTTCACCTTGCTCTAATCTATTCAGTTGAAAAATGAATACCGGTCTCGCACTGGTGCCGCTCCTTGTCTTTTCAGCTGTCACATCCTCAATGTTCTGCTAGGTCAAAGAGGGGAGGTCGAAGAGGATTTTTTGTCAACAAGCAAACTCATAGGCCCTTAAAACAAATAACGAAAATACAGTATATGCTACTAAGTCATGCTCGCTTGTGATTGACGGCTATGATCTAACGATTTAAAAAAAAAACACTACACAAATCAGGTGATTAAATTCACTTCGTGCCCCTCTTTTGTGCCCATCACCAGATTCGTCAGGTGCATAGACGAGCCGACGAGGGGATACCAGCACGGTCATCGCTCTGTTAGAAATAACAGCCAAATCTTCAATTCACACCATACCGTCTCAAAAGACATTACATGGTTCTTGGATTCCTTTAGTATAGTTCACTCCGTTGAAAGCATTCGGACTGGGTCTCCGGTTTAAAGATAACTCTCTTCCTCTCTTCCCTAAAAGCTTCAAAAGTTGTCATAGATGTTGTTACCCTCCTTGAATAAACGATAAGAGAAAGAAAAACACGGAAGGGCATTTTAACTAATACAATGGTTCTTAAACCGACAAATAGTGTTTTATTAGACACGGTAATCTTTATAGTCTCCCTTATGAGAAACCCGGAGCTAATGAGGTTCCTAATGCACAAAGTGATGGGATGATCAGGGCTAGAATGTTTTTGATACTAATTCTCCACAAAAAAAGGGTTTACATGGGATTAAACAACCACATAGTTTTAGTTAGAGAGTATGCATCTATCCTGAGAATTAAAAAAAAAATTTTTTTATGAAACGTAGTTATGATGATATTAGAAACCTAAACGAAATTGGACAAAAGAATTCAACTGGGAATAGAAACCTCTACATTACCTTTTACTCTAATGATGATGGTTCATTTTCTAATTGGGAAGTTTTTCTCTATTTAAGATAAATGAGAAGCGATACGTTGATGTTTCCTCACCTCATGTAAACTGCTGGAAATTTGTAAATTAATTCCGTATGGTTCATTGCTGTGAAGTATGGAAAATCTAATATTACAAATTATTGGTTTGGTAATAATTAAATTCGACTATATCAGCGTGTGAAGCTGAACGAAATTCCTTGGTTCGTAAAAAAAAAAAAAAAAAAAGACGTGATATTTGTATCCGACCAGTTCCGAGACAAGTTGTTTTTTGTTTTTAATAAGGGCGATAAACTTAATACCAGACAGATTGTTACTGAGATCGATGTAATCGACTAAAACGCTTAAAGACGGTGTCCCCAACAGTAATTTTCCACTAGTAGAGCAATACTGATGAATCCTTTAGCATTTAAACAGGTCATAGCCGGTAAAAATATTCTACTTGTTTTATATTCACACTGACCAGATCTGGTGTCTCACAATGTCATTCTAAAAATAAACAATCTCGTCATCGAAATCTTGAAGTTGTAAGATAATGCATGATTAATTCATTATAATATGAATAAATAGGTATTACATTTGGCAGAGTAATCTGAATGCTAAATAGTTTATGATCTCCCACTAGCATATTACATTCTGTTTAATTTATAATTTCTATCCAGCTGATAAATGCCGGCTTATGATTTCCTACCAATTATTAATCTCTTATATATTAGTATAAACTTGATCTATTTTTCTGGCATTAAAGTTCACTTGCTGACCTCTTCTAAAATATTTTTGTATCCTAATTCTTTTAGCTGAACATAAACCTTTGTTTGTATGTATGCTGACCATTTCTAATTATATCTTTAAACTGAACCATGAACTGTTCCTTTACAAACGATTAAGTTTACATAAAGGTATACAGTATTGCCTTGTGTACAGAAAAGAGAATAGAGGAGCAGTGTTTATCACAGGAAACATATGGCACGACTCACCAGTCAAGGGTTTTACGAATCCATTTTAAGTATTGAGCCATGAGAAGAGTTATCTTTATTAAGTCGAAGTAAGGCAACGAGCAAGCAGAATCGTTAGCATGCTGAGTGAAATGCTTAGCGGCGAGCTGGCAGAAACGTTAGCACGCCGGGCGAAATGCTTAGCCGTATTTCGTCTGCGTTACGTTGTGAGTTCAAATTCCGCCGAGGTCGACTTTGCCTTTCATCCTTTCGGGGTCGATAAATTAAGTACCAGTTACGCACTGGGGTCGATGTAATCGACTTAATACCTATGTATGTCCTTGTTTGTCCCCTCTGTGTTTAGCCCTTTGTGGGTAATAAAGAAATAGGTATTTCGTCTGTCGCTACGTTCTGAGCTTAAATTCCGCCGAGGTCGACTTGGCCTTTCATCCTTTCGGGGTCGATAAATTAAGTACCAGTTACGCACTGGGGTCGATATAATCGACTTAATCCGTTTGTCTATCCTTGTTTGTCCTCTCTCTCTCTGTTTAGCCCCTTGTGGGTAGTAAAGAAATAGGAATATCGTCTGTCGCTACGTTCTGAGTTTAAATTCTGCCGAGGTCGATTTTGCCTTTCCTCTTTTCGGGGTCGATAAATTAAGTACCAATGAAACACTGGAATCGATGTAACCAACTTGTCCCCACCTTAAAAATGGCTGCCCTTCTGACAAAATTTGAAAACATTATTAAGTCGAAGTTGTAAGGCGGGAAGCTGGCAGAACCGTTAGCACGACCGCAAAATGCTTAGCAACATTTCGCCTCTCTTTACATTTTGAGTTCAAATTCCGGTGAGGGCGACTTTGCCCTTCATCCTTTCGAGGTCGACAAAATAAGTACTAGTCGAGTACTAGGGTCTATGTAATCAACTAGCCCTCCTCACACACACACACACACACAAACTTCAGGGCTTGAGCTTGTAGTAGAAAGGATTATAAATTGTAGTTGATTATTGGTGTGCTAGTCATTGAAGCACCCACAATACGAAGTTCGAGGAAGTATGCTGATGTGTGGATTACTACTTTGGAGGATTGGAACACACCAACATTGAGGTAAATAGGTCTTTTAGTTATATAAAGATGTTTAGCTCCCTGTAGTGAAGATCAGTTATATTTTTTTACTAATTTCAGTTTTTGGGGTGCGATCAATGTCGGTAACCACTTCAAAGATTTTAGTCGATCATATTTTACTATTACTACTACTTATTTTAGTCCAGCACTTATTTTAAAGGTGTCTGTTTGCCGAAAGGCTAAGTTACAAGTTTCATATACAGGATGAGTAAGCGTTGATTTACAACAATAAACATAAACACTGACACAATCACATCACACACACACACACACACACACAAACTTCAGGGCTTGAGCTTGTAGTAGAAAGGATTATAAATTGTAGTTGATTATTGGTGTGCTAGTCATTGAAGCACCCACAATACGAAGTTCGAGGAAGTATGCTGATGTGTGGATTACTACTTTGGAGGATTGGAACACACCAACATTGAGGTAAATAGGTCTTTTAGTTATATAAAGATGTTTAGCTCCCTGTAGTGAAGATCAGTTATATTTTTTTACTAATTTCAGTTTTTGGGGTGCGATCAATGTCGGTAACCACTTCAAAGATTTTAGTCGATCATATTTTACTATTACTACTACTTATTTTAGTCCAGCACTTATTTTAAAGGTGTCTGTTTGCCGAAAGGCTAAGTTACAAGTTTCATATACAGGATGAGTAAGCGTTGATTTACAACAATAAACATAAACACTGACACAATCACATCACACACATACACACACACACACACACACACATACACACAATATGTGCGTGCTTGTGTGTGTGTGTGTGTGTGCGCGCGCGCGTGTGAGTGTGTGCGTGCATAAGTTATTATAGCCAGTATTTGAATAAGAACTCTCAATAGTTTCATACCATGGAAACATGATAATTCAGCGTATTTATATAACGTGCCTTGTGTCTACAAACAATATTTCAGGATCAGTGCACATGGTTAATCTTTAATCCTATTTGAAAACACGAAAAACAAAATATAAGATTGATGTAAAAAGAGAAACGAGAAATCAAAGGGTGAAAAAAAGCGAAAAGACCAAGAATTGTATCCCCAATTTGGTAGCAACCAAATGTAGGACTCCAACCCATATCCATTAAAGACCCCGAACTGAGTGCTTTACCATTAAGCTAAACCGCCCGTTGACAAATTCAGTCTCCGAATTGGACACTAAATAGTTTAGCTTTATAGAACAACCATGTGCGTATAAATGTAAGCAAACAGATATTAGGGGGTGGTATGAGAAGCGTCGAAATGTGGGTACTAGTATCGTAGAGTGGTCCCGGTTTGCGCAGACGCGCGTCTGCGCAACCTGGACCACTCTACGATACTAGTACCCGAAATGTGTATTGTACGATACAAATAAGAAGATTTTTTTTCGATCACAGAGTTACCGTTACCATAACAGAACACAGCAGTTTAGCTTATTGGTAAAGCACTCAGCCGGAGTCATTCAAGGATATAGGTTCGAGTCCCGTGGCTGGTTGTTGACAAATTTTTCCGCCTTTTAAGGGTAATTTACCCAGTATTTCTATTGTTCTAACGGCAACTCTGTGTTCGAAAAATATCGTACAATACACATTTCGGCGCTTCTAATAAAAAAATATATATTAGTTTGCTTACATTTATACACATACTGTTGATATATATATTCTTTTATTCTTTCACTCATTTTGATATATATATATATATATATATATATATATATATATATTATATATATATATATGTATGTATTTGTGTGTCTGTGTTTGTCGCCCACCATCGCTTGACAACCGATGTCGGTATGTATACATCCCCGAGACTTAGATATTCAGCAAGGAGACCGATAGAATAAGTACTAAGCTTATAAATAATAAGTCCTGGGATCTATTTGTTCGAATAAAGGCGGTGCTCCAGCATGGTAGGAGTCAAAATGAGTGAAAGAATAAAAGAATATATATATCAACAGTATGTGTATAAATGTAAGCAAACTAATATATATTTTTTTATTAGAAGCGCCGCGAATGTGTATTGTACGATATTTTTCGAACACAGAGTTGCCGTTAGAACAATAGAAATATATATATATATATTATATATATATATATATATATATATATATATATATATATATGGTACCAGCATGGCATCACAAAGCAAACAAAAACAAAAATTGCTATGTACCGAGCATGTGTATTGACGTCGCCCCTTTACTCATGTGAGACATGGACCCATTACAAACGTCATGTAAGGATCCTTGAACGCTTTCATCAGAGATGTCTCAGACATATTCTGAATGTTCGCTGGAACTTAAAAACTCCAGACACACAGGTGCTGAGGACAGCTGATATCTTGAGTATTGAGGCGATGGTGCACAAGCACCTATTACGTTGGACTGGACACCTTATAAGAATGAAGGATAGCAGGATCCCTAAGCAGATGCTATACGGGGAACTTTTGAATGGAAAGAGACCCCAGCGGAAACCAAGGCTGCGATTTAAGGACTGTGTCAAGTCCTCATTAAAGGCCTGTGATATGCAGGAGACTAACTGAGAGAGCAATGCCTGTCATCGCCACAGATGGAGAAAGCAGGTTAAGGAGGGGGTCGGCACTTTTGAGAGAGCACGTAATCTGTATGAAGAACTTAAGCGTGCTGTTCGAAAGCGCGCTGCTGGTGTAGTGAATGGGGTAAGGTTGGTTAGCAATGTTTGCAGTCGTGTATGTTTCTCAAGAGCAGGGCTCATTAGCCACCAAACGCAAAATATAAGTTAGTCCTAAGGCGCACAATGTTCCTGAAGATCAGTAATGATCTTCCTCGATCATGAGTGAACGGCCATCATATATATGTGTGTGTGTGTGTGTGTGTGTGTGTGTGTGTGTGTGTGTGTGTATGTGTGTGTGTGTGTGTGTGTGTGTATGGTGTGTTTGTGTACGGTGAGATTCAACACCGTCTCTCCGTTAACCAAATTCCACTCATTGGTCAACCCAACAACACAATGCACTACAATGACCCATGAAGTAGGATCAAATCAAAAACCATGCAACTGCTGAGAAATCTCGTTAACCTCACTCTCATGCAAATATCTGTTTCTAAATATAGAATGTCACTACAATTAAGGGAACCAATCCAGCGCGATTTTCAGCCATTGACACCGCGCAGTGCAGGTAAGCCGATACGAATTACTCACACCTCAGGTGGTAGAATAATTATATACAAGGTCAGTGGCTCTGTCTGTAGCTCTCATACTCAGCTGTTAAAACACTGTAGAGAAAACCAACTTACTGAAATTACATGCAGGACAACTGCAATAAAAATATTTATGAGTTTGAGAAAAAAACTTTTAAAAATATTTTGTGACACTTTTTATTGCTGCAGAAATGCAAACTTACTGAATCAGGAAAAAGGAAATGTAATTAAATAAAAGTATCTGCATACACACACACACACACACACACACACACACACACACACACACACGCACACACACACACACACATACACCACCACCACCACCACCACCACCACTACCACCACCACCACCATTACCACTACCACACGCAACACCACACACACACACAAATATACAAATATGATGGTGGTGGTAAGCGTTCTTCCATTCCGGCTAAGAAACTATGCTTTCATTGGTTTTTAGAAAATGTTGATCGGACAGGATTTGACTTGAACTGAGAATGCACAAAGCTGAAACATATACCATAAGACATCCTAGCCGACGTGCTAACACTCCCAACAATTTACCACTGCCACAGACGGTACAGTTTTTTGTCGACTCAGAAAGGATGAAAGACAAACATGACCTTGGCAAGGTTAGAATTCAAACTCAGAACGCTTAGTCTTCCGACTCTAAGTGTTCCGAGTTCATGTCCTGCAGAGGTCAACTTTGGCTTTCATTCTTTTTGAGCTGACAACGTACATGTACGATGGTGATGAGTTGAGGGAATTATTAAAGCTTCGGACGGGATATTTTGTGGAATATGATCCGGCTCTATGTATCCTAAGTTCAAATCTTATTTCTTATCTCTGAGAGAAAAAAAATGGCAACACTTCAGTCAGGAGTTGTTTCGCTAGATGAGAGGAAAACTCCGAAAGTAAATACACTTTCAACAGGCTGACAACTCTTGAGATCAACTACCAAATAAAATTTAGACATGAAATGATCAGCAACCAGGATAAATGGAGAGTGCTTTCGTGTATGATTGCTCAGTCTACAAATTTGTGGAGAATCGCTTAAAAGAACTTTATTTTATTAGCCGACAACAGACCTTCACTATTACTCCCAACATACAAGACGGCGAGCTGGCAGAATCATTAGCACACCGGGCAAAATTCTTAGCGGATTTCAGCCGTCTTTACCTTCTTAGTTCAAATTCTGCCGATGTCTACTTTATCTTTCATTCCTTAGTTGTTTCTTAACTCAAACTCAAGCAATACCCTCCACCCACCTTGAATATCATGGGCTGAAATAATAGTCAACCTCACTCAAATCACCCCATATCATCTGAAATTAAAGGAAGGACACAATGGAATATAGTCAAAGATTCATAGATACACCTAGAATAGTGGAATTCTCAAATTTGGAATGTCTTTGATCAGGTATCTGCTCAAATGGGCCTTACCATGGGACTAAAAATAGCAATAAAAATACTATTACCGCCATCACCACTATCGCCACAATAATCACCATCATTATCACAACCATCACCACTATCACTACCTCACCACAACCATCACCATCCCCTTCACTATCATCACTACTATTACAACTATCAATACTATCACAGCCACCATAATTACCACCACCGTCATTGCTCTTACCACCACCACCACCGTTACTACCATCACCACTAACACACCATCAGTACTACCATTAGCGCCTCTCCAACTGGAACCGGACTCGTGAGTTAGAATTCTAGTATCAGGTAACTTATCTACTATTTCGAAAGCTCAGATGAAATGATAATATATGGAGGCCCCATCGCTCCCAAAGAAATAACACCTTGAGTAGTTGGAGCTTGCTTAATAAGCTGGTACTTTTCCATGCTAGTGATCTTCGCAAATAAGTGAGAAATAACCGTCAAGTGAGAAATACCCATCTCCTTCTTCTGAGTTGTTTGATAATTTAACGAATGTAGGATTCAATGAGCATTTAGTATCAACCGATAAGAGATTATGAGAATGAATTGCATTGGATTAAAATACACAAGGGAATCTCGCAAGCAGATGATACATCACTGATTTTCTAACACTCGATTTCCAACCCGATTAACTATTTTCCTAGATAAACAAAAGGCACGTAATGATGATTCAGGGACTAGTTCCTAGAAGACTGCTGCACGTTATTATTAACTTTTATTTATTTATTCATTTATTGCTAATAAGCCTTCACAACACACCTTTTGTTTACTCACTAGAAAATATGTTATAATACTAGTTTCAAATTTTGGTCCAAGGCCAGCAATTTCGGGGAAGTTACATCGACCCTGTGCTCAACTGGTACTTATTTTATCGTCCCCGAAGGACGACGGGCAAAGTCGACCACAGTAGAATGTGAAGACAGATGAAATGCCGCTAAGCATTTTTCCCGGCGTGCTAACGACTCTGCCAGGTCGCCACCAAAATATTTTATAATATTCTTTTCTACTCTAGGCACAAGACCCGAAATTGTCGATTAGATCGACCCCAGCACGCAACAGGTACTTAATTTATCGACCTCGAAAGAATGAAAGGCAAAGTCGACCTCAGCGGAATTTGAATTCAAAACGTAAAGACAGACGAAATACCTATTTCTTTATTACCCACAAGGGGCTAAACACAGAGAGGACAAACAAGGACAGACAAATGGGTTAAGCTGATTATATCGACCCCAATGCGCAACTGGTATTTAATTTATCGACTCCGAAAGGATGAAAGGCAAAGTCGACCTCGGCGGAATTTGAACTCAGAACGTAACGGCAGACGAAATACCGCTAAGCATTTTGCCCGGTGTGGAGGCGCAATGGCCCAGTGGTTAGGACAGCGGTCGGAGGATCGATTCCCAGACCAGGTGTTGTGTGTGTTTATAGAGCGAAAACACCTAAAAGCTCCACGAGGCTCCGGCAGGGGATGGTGGCGACCCTTGTTGTACACTTTCGCCACAACTTTCTCTCACTTTTTCTTCCTGTTTCTTGAGTAACGCAGCGATGGACTGGCGTCCCGTCCAGCTGGGGGGAACACATACGCCACAGAAACCGGGAAACCGGGTCCATGAGCTTGGCTAGGCTTGAAAAGGGCAAAAGAAAAAGAAAACAAATATTTAAAACATGATTTAAAGCCACCTACTAATCGCCTAGCCACTGGTTCCTCACCCCCATCTCCGTGGACCCTTTCTTGAAACCTAACTCTGAAGGATATTGTATTTTCGGCAATAAAGTCAAGTTATCTATTATCTTTCATTTCACAGATTGTCCTTAGAGGGTTAGCACGCGATATTGGATTTAATTATAAGCATTTTCATTTATATATTATCATAGAGGTGGCGATAGTTTTTCAGCCTTCATGATGGATTACAAGTAAATAAACAAACGTGAAGGCTTCATAGTGAAAAAAGTTATTAATTCATATATCCTGTGAGAATACTTAAATTTCCCGCGAGAGAAATTTAAGTATTCTAACATAATTATATCCAGATTAAAAGGAGTCCGAAATTATCACTTATCGGGAAATTGATTGTGTAAGCTTGTAGTTGTAATTTGAAGACTATAGTGTGAATTCAAAATGAATTATATATGTATGTATATATACATACATATATACATATACATATACAAATATGTATTTACATATGTATTGGGTTGGCAACTAAGTTCCCGCTGTTTTTTTAATTTAAATTTTTTAAAAGGTTTAATAAAAAAAATAACAACTAATTAATCAATAATGTATTCACCCTTATTGTTTACAACTTCTTCCCAACGTTCAACAAGATTTTCAATACCACGTTGGTAGAAATCACCCGATTTTGACTCGAAAATTGATCCAACTAAGCTCGCAATTCTGCATCAGTATTGCACGAACCTCCGTGCATAGCATTTGAAAGAGATCGAAAGAGATGGAAATCCGTTGGTGCCAAATCAAGAGAGTACGGCGGGTGTGGCAGCACTTCCCAGCCATGCCTTTGAATGGCTTCCTTGGTCATATTGCGATATGAGGGCGGCCGTTGTCGTGCAGCAGAAAAGCTCCATGCTGCCGATTAGGTCTTTTCTCTTGAATAGCCGTGTTGAGTCGTTCCATCTGTTGAACATAGAGTTCCGCGTTGACCATTTGGTTCCGTTCAAGCAATTCGTAGTGGATAATCCCTTCCCAGCCCCACCATCGTTTTACGCGGATGAAGATCTTCTTTCACGCGCGGTTTCGCTTGTTTACCGGAGCTAAGCCATTCCTTACGCTGCTTCATATTGATGTACAGGCACCATTTTTCGTCGCCAGTAACGATTCGGTAAAGAAATCATTGCTGTGTCCATGAGTTGAGCGGTGATGAGCAAGCAAACCAGCAGAAATTGTGGCTCGTTGATTTTTCTTGTTGTCACTTAAAGCATGCAAAACCCATGCGCCATACTTCTGAAACTTGCCCCACGTATGAAGATGCTTCTCTATAACAGTGTGGGAGCATTCCATTTTCTCTGCCAGTTCCCTTGTCGTTTGACGAGAATTTTCGTGCAAAAGTTGGTTTAATCGCTCTTCATCGAAATCAACTGGACGGCCAGAATGAGATGCGTCTATGATGTCAAAATTTCCATTTTTGAACTTGGCATACCAATCACAAGCGGTTTTTTCAGCTATGGCACCCTCTCCATACACAGCACAAATGTCGTGAGCATCTTTTGCGGCCCTAGAACCTTGATTAAAAGCAAAAAGAAGGAAGTGTCGAAAATGCTCGTTTTTCTTAGCTTGACATTCCATTTTAATAAACAAAAATTAGAGAAAAAAACAAAAGAGATTTCAAAATGATTCAAAAATGGAATTCTCGAAACAAAAAATAGATTCCAAAATTTAAAAAAAAACGGCGGGAATTTAGTTGCCAGCCTAATATAAACATACACACACATACATATATACATACATGCATACATACACACACACACACATACACACACACACACACACACACATACACATACACACATATATATATATATATGTGTATGCAGGGTGGTGGAAAGTAACTAGGCAACTAATGAAGGGAATATGCTTTACGTTCCCTGTCTCGCTTCTCATTTTGTTCCCGTTTTCTTGGCGTCCTGTACCCATATATGCACGTATATATACATATATATATGAAGCATACATGCATATATAAATGCACAGACTCACGCATACACACACGGATCCATATATACACATCTGTTTTTCACTCACAAGCACACACACAAACACATACACAAATACACACACACACGCGCGCATATATATGTGTATTGGTGTGTGTGCGTGCGAGTCTTGTTTATATGACTTGCTCTTACTTGTTTATATGTTTGTGAATATGTTAGCGTCTTTCATTAATTTCTATTTTTATTGTTTCCCTGTCGTTAAAGAATGTGTCAATCCCCGCCTTTAGATTGTGTGAGCGCCTGTGTGCCTGAGTGTGCATATATACATTTAATAATAGATAGATAGATAGATAGATAGATAGATAGATAGATAGATAGATAGATAGATAGATAGATACATACATACATACATACATACATACATACATACATACATACATACATACTTTATGGCTGCCCCCTCGTTATCGAGTATGGCCATTGCACGAAGCTTAACTGTTACTGGTGCTGTGATCGAATGTGACTTTTTAACCCAGCTAAAGATCTACAATGTCTTGTACAAAATTGGCAACTAAAACCTTTACTGGTAATAGCCGGCTGTAGTTGTAACTGGGCTTCATGTACCTTTGCATGTCGTTTAAGTCCTCCTGCCGAATTACACTCTCTTCCACATGCCCGACAGATATGATTAGTATAGTGTGTTACACCACCACCAGTGGCCAGGTTGTCACTCATCTGTCTCGTTTTATGACTACGAAGATGACTCATGAGTCCAGCAGGATCTTGCACAGACATTGCATGTCAGAATCAAAGGAAGACCCTTCCCTTCTGGAAGTGTAACAGCGATGCCCTTCCTGACCTCCCACTTTACTTTCTCATGTGCAACTCGAGATTTCTCAAAAGTGGCTGTCCCCTCATGCACAATCCTTCTCCACCAGCTACGATCAATAGCTATGCCTTCCCATGTGTCAGGAGAGATGCAAGCATCTCATACATACATAAGTTGCCTTAACGAATGAAACAGGAGTGCTAATACATGCAGAGGATATGATTTGTTTTTTATATCGAGACTAAAAGTCTCGCAGTTCGAGTTTCACAACACTGCAGCCTGATGAACGCAGTAACGTGAAACTCGATTCGCGAAAGAAACTCTCAGCTTCGGCTTTAATTTTTTTTTTAAACTGTACACACACACACACACACACACACATATATATGCACACACTCACACGCACAAATATATATACACATACATGCATGCATACGTACATACATACATACATGCATGCATACATACATACATGTCTGCATATACCTCAGTTTATATGTTTATATGCACACGGATGTATATATGTGCATTTATGTACACATATGAGACTGAATCTCCTGAAATACACATAATCACTAATTTATGTCCGCTTGCGTATTGCATTGTAAGTACGTATGTGCGCTGTCTACGTCTTTGTGTGTATATGCCTGAATGTGTGTGTGTGTGTGTGTGCGCGCGCGTGTAGTTTTTAAATGTATGCCTATGTGTGTTTGTATTGCATACTTGTGCCCTTTTTTATATGTTTGCACATAATGGGAAGAAGTTAACTTTACTATTTATCACGTAATTCTCCAAAATTAAGTTTTAATCGATCATTCTAGAAAGAATTGTATTCTCCAGTATTGAATGAACTCTTGAGTTTTTAAAAGTTGGTCTCTCAAATGCTGTGCTGAAACACTTAGCCCTTGAGTCGGTTTTGTAACTTTTACTAATAAGGCAACAATCAACCCGAGGCTTTCGTAAGCGATACTTACCGTCAAACATACTGCGCAGTGGGATCGACCTGTGACTGGTAATTTTTTTTAAAACAGTCATGCTTGACGTAGAGCAGAAATCGGAAACGTCTCCGCTCCCAAAATTAATAAGAATTTGGGTGAAGTTGTTAGTATCAATACGTTCGAAATTGTAAAAGTCTCAGAAAGCAAACGCAATTTAAATATGCCTCCCACTCAACAAAATGTCAAGGAATAGGTTAAATTATTTTTCAAAAAAAAAATAAACACAGGTGCTGTGTCTACAACAGAATATGAGTTTATATAACAATTCTCAGGATGTTGTCGAATAGCTTATCTCCTATTCCATATACAACAGCTAGATTCTTAATGATTTCATACAATCACCGGTATTTTTACGTGAAATGAAGGTGAAGTCGTGAGAATCGTGCATGCTTTCACCAAGTGCTTTTGTAGCATAGGTATAGGGAAGGATTTTCGTATACGAGTCGAAACCTCAAATATGGACTTTCAATTTTTATGATTCGTATAATCGGTCCTCTATTTTATAAAAGTGCGACCTTTGATGTGAAGGAGGAAAATACAAACAGAGAAAAAAGCAGAGGGAGAATTACGGATGTCTTACCTGTCTACCTGGAAGGGGGCCACTCACAACATTCACATGGTCTGTCTACCGCCGAACCGTCAACCACGTCTCCCCTTGTACGCTGTGAAGCTGAGAACTTCCCGCTCAGCTGAGAACTGCCCCACGCAGCCGTTCCGGTGGTACCCGCAGGCCCCACTTCCAACAGGACCGCGCACCCCCTCACTTCCGGTCCTTGCCTCCAATACATCCTGGCTCATAACGCCACAAGCCCCCTTGATCTGAAGATCATTCAACCAATCCGCCCACACCCTCTCCTCCAACCAGATCGCACATCTTAACTTGTCTCGTAATCAGCCAACCAGTGAGGAGGGCGCCGCTCCCTCTGCGATAGCCATGAAACTTCAGGACTGACCTCAGTCACTGGCATGTTGCTGCCGTCTTCATCCTCTTGTTCATTGCTACTGGCTCCATCTTTCAACGCATTGATGATCCTGCGCACGTCCAAAACATTTCGTTGCATTCCATCTACGGACACATTACACCTCGAATTTACAGAGGTTATTATCCCCTTCGTCCATTGTGATGTGCACCGCGCATTTGGGGATTTAACCCAAACTTCTTCCCCGACCTGCACAAAGGCATGCTCTTTCTCTTCCGCGGGTTGTGGTGATGCAGTACATGGATGTCTCCACTCGTACTTGAATATTATTCTGTGTAGCATTGACTACTCAGCCTGTCCCGAGCTGGGGGACATATTGTACCAGAAATCGGCCTCGATCGGTGAGATGTGACCCCTCTCTGCCATGGTCTTAATGGTACGATGATGCCTCTCCACAACCCCATTGCCACTTTGCCAGTATGCTGCCCCGAAGAAGCGGTTAACATGCCACTTGTCGAGCATTTCTCTCAGCACCTCCGAGCGAAACGCAATGCCACTGTCCACAAGCAGTTCATAGAACGGAGCCTCGTTCTACGAATATCTTATTTAGTATTCGTGTGATTTCCTCCGTAGTTCTCGTCTTCACCTCCTTCCATATGGTCATCCGAACCGGTCTGCAGTCGACCATCGAGAGATATGTCCCCTGTCGGTAGTGCGTCACGTCCACTGCCAGTCGTTTCCAGTTGTGTTCCACTGAAATACTTCCTGCCTCATGCACACCCGGAGCGGGGTCAATGGACTGGCACCTGTCGCAGCTTCCAACCACTTTCTGCACATTCTGCCAGGTCACGTCAGAGTCAATTTTCCTGGCTAGGAACAGGGTCCTGTCTACCTCCATGTGATGCATGGTATGCAGTCTCCCCAGCTCCGAGTCACTCAGTCGACACACTGCAGCCACTCCTTGCTCCGGATCCTCCGGAACCTGCAACAAAGCTTTGCTTACTCTGGTCAGGACGTCTGCTCTGTTCTTCACAGAGGGCACAAAAACCACACGTCTCTTCTCGTACGCTGACGAGATGGGAACTGCCCACTCACGCGTTGCAGACGCACATACCCACCGCAGCCGTTCCGTTGGCATTCGCCGGCCCCACTTCCGACAGGACCTGCGCACTCCCTCACTTCCGGTCCTTACCTCCAATATAGCCTGGCTCACAACACTACACGACCATAAAGTTGCAATGTTCATACATTTCTCGAAAGCAATACTGACATAATCGAAACCGTATTGCAGACTAAATTCCCTTAAGTCTTTCCTCCGCTTGTTACACAAGAAAAAAGAGATTGATTTCGTTTTACCAAATTCAGCTTTGATTTTCCCAGTTAATGTATCCGGACGGGTGGGTAGGAACTATACCCATGATTTTCACTGGCTCTACAGACTGACCAGATTAATGAGATTAAAGCAGATACAGGTTGGCAACTGTAGGGAGAATATGTGCTGGGAGAGAAGTTCGAGTGAGTTAGTGTATTTAAGAAGACCAAATGGACTATGTAATTAGTATGGAAACTTAGGGGAAACACAGAATGGGTGATGAGAAGGGGAGAGGTGAATGTGATGAGAGAATTTAGCTGGAGGTGGCATTCTACTAGTTAGTTCACTCAAATAGAGATTATTGTAGTAACGGTATAAGTATTGGACTCGGAAGACAGAACATCTGTAGGACAGTGTTGACTGAAACATTACCAAACAGTCAAATGGCTATCTTTTGGATGCACTCCAAGATGTTTTGTGAGTATTAGTAATGCCGTACCGGGGGTGGGAGCAGTACTATTTCAGTGCGAGTATTTCGATGCTTTATGTGGATTCAAGAGTTTTTCAAAATTAAAGTACTTAAGTAGCAGGTGAGTCTCTGAATCTAAGATACTATGAGAAATCTCCAGTGATTGTGAGACCTAGTAGTGATTATGGTTGTGTATTGACCAAGACTAAAGAAGTTAGAGTACATCAAGACTTTTGTGAAATAATTGTACATATGTGGTGCTGACAGAAATAAAATTATATTCATAGAAGTATATTACGACAGGAGCGATGGCCAATGGACATTTACAAATAATCCTGTGAATTCAAGCCTGCGGAAAACTTCCTCACACCCACCAATCAGTGTTGGATATCTTGAAATGGCTTATATATGCCGCCCTTCTTTCGGCAGCTATAATCTTAACAAAGAGAGACAGTTGTAAGGAAAGAAAATGAAATAATTGTTTATTATTTGGGATCTGTTAAAATGTGTGTGTGTGTGTACACATATGTATGTATGTATGTATGTATGTATGTATGTATGTATGTGTTCTGCAGGACATAAAAGAATTCTCGAACGCAGGTTGGCTGCAAAGAGAGCTTAGAAATACCCTTTTAGAAGACAGAAAAATGTGCGTCTGGGGGACGACTCCTTCATAACGCTGGTTGTTAAATCACCGGAAAGCTATAGACAGGCGAGACAACTCACCTCCGATCGAATTCAAGAGTGATGGATACCGATATTTCACCATTTTTGTTGCTTATCGAAGCGGTGTCGAATCGAATCGCTAGTCTATGACAACGTGTAAATAGTGTAAGAACTATTTGATGATATGCTTAGGTGAGGCACACGTATATCAATAAAACATAACAAAAGAATGACTTACTAATACAAGCTTACTCTATTTTAGAATCACATAATAACATCGAGAGAATAGAGAACCCGTGCGTGGGATACAGTAATAAAAACAATGATTTTTAACATTGGCACAATGCCACATATTTGGGGAAGAAAGATATAAAGTTAATTCACTCCACTTCAATAGTTTTATTACTTTACTTATTTTATATCACATTTCGTAAGCAATATACGTTAGTTAGAACAGACCAACCATTGGTTCACTGCATCTTACAATGGCGAGTATAACGAATGGGATTTTATAGTTTTTTTCTGGCCGCGGTTTCTATTTTCCGTAGATATACATCAGCAACACATACTTTCACGTGCACATAGGAGCTCACGTACTCGCACGCACATACACACATAATAAAATATACAGCCGTACATTTTGGGGTACATTTTGACAGGAGAGCAAATGCGAAGATAGGCATATGCCTGTGTGTGTATGTGTGTGTGTGTGTGTGTGTGTGTGTGTGTGTGTGTGTGTGTGTGCGTGTGTGAGTGCGTGTGTGTGTTGTGTAAGTGTGTGTATGTACGTTCACAAGTGCAAACGAGAAGGTACGCAATATATAGAGAATTTATATATTCGCTTGTTATTCACTTGGAGACAATCTGAAGAACAACACACGCGGGAAACTCCGAGTAGCACTAAATTGAATCCTCGATATTAAACAGATGTGTGTGTGTATGATTGCGCGCGCGCGCGTGTGTGTGTGTGTGCTTCTGTGTGTGGTAAGAAGCCTGGTTCCCAACCACATGATTCTACTACATGGCACCTTGGACAAGTGTTTTCTACTATAGCTTGGGGCCGACCAAAACGTTGTGAGTGGATCTGGAAGACAGAAACTGAAAGAAGCCCGTCCAATCTGTGTGTGTATGCGTGTGTGTGTCTGTGTCTGTCTGTGTGTAACTGCTCTCGATAATTGTTTTGGATGTGGTCGCGAGCAGATACAGGCATCTTCTTGATACGCTCACACTTAATCCAAATGCTGGAGTGTGAAAGAGCGGTATCAAAAGTAGGCTAGAATTCACTATTAAGCAGATGATCTGAAGCAATGTAAATGAAGTTCTAAATGAAAAACCTTGCTCAAGGACATTATGCATTATCCGGTATGGAAATTGCACCTGTAACATTGTAATCATGATGATGACAGTACCATAACAACTAATCGACGTGAGTGGCATTGCCAGCCTGCACAACTTGGCAATCTGCTTCCCAGGTTAGGGTGTTGTGTGATGAGATGATAGGTACCTGGTATTACAGAACCCCAAAGCACAGACCACCGACCGATTTAGAAAGAATAGAGATTCCTTTTTCAAGAACCTAGACATGCAGATTCCCATGCAAACGAGTTTGACCAGAGTGACATCACTTTAAACCTAACTATTTATCAGTACTTCACTTACTAGAATCGAAATTAATCTCTTCATTTTATCCACAACATTCCAACAAACCTAGGAATATCACAAGTAATTTGAATTAAAATATCTCAATTAGTCTATCACACTTTTCTACAGACCGACAGATATTTAATGATGCAACTAAATATTATAATGATGCTCTTTCTAGGAGAGGATTAATAACCCAGCATAGTTATGGATCAGCAAACGGTATTATTTGTGCTTCGTGGAACTGCTAACCGCCTATCGCATTTCAGCGGCTATTATCGGGCTTTCAAAGTACCGCGAGTCTTCTGCGGCAGACCGTTCAGCTAAGCATTAAAGTTGACCACCAAAGGCGGCGAGCTGGCAGAATCGTTAGCACGCCGGGCGAAATGCGTAGCCGTATTTCGTCTGCCGTTACGTTGTGAGTTCAAATTCCGCCGAGGTCGACTTTGCCTTTCATCCATTCGGGGTCGATAAATTAAGGACCGTCTGTCTGTCCTTGTTTGTCTCCTCTGTGTTTAGCCCCTTGTGGATAGTATTTCGTCTGCCGTTACGTTCTGAGTTCAAATTCCACCGGGGTCAACTTTACTTTTTATCTTTTCGGGTTCGATTAAATAAGTACCAATTACGCACTGGGATCGATGTAATCGACTTAATCCCTTCCCCCAAATTTGAGGCCTTGTATTTCCAGTACAAGGATTAAAGTTAACGACCATCTCCGACTCATTGTCGCCGGCTAACTGCTGCTTAATATTCGCATACGTCTGTTGGAACCAAGTACCTAGGATCACAAGAAAAGAAGGAGCTCCTCGTCAAACTTGCAGTCACAGCAACAGATAATAACATTTTTTTAATTTAGACACAAGGCCAGTAATTTCGAGAATAGATGTAATTCGAAACTATTGACTTCAGTATTTGACTGGTATATTATTTTATCGACTCCGAAATGATGAAAGATAAAGTTGACTTCACCAGAGTTTGAATTTAGTATATGTAAAGCGTCGCAAGAAATATTGCAAAACATTTTCTTCGACTCTTTAGCGATTCCGCAAACCACTAAGGACTTGATAAAGTCCTGCAAAATACAATGTACGTTGTACGGAAGACATAAATTTGTGTGGACAGACGAGTTATGTATAAATGAAAACCGGTTGAAATAAATTATACAATTAAAGTTGGGACAAGTTGAAAGATTTCGAGACGCATAACTAATTGCACAGAAACAAATAAAAATTCATAATAAAATATACAATAATTAAAGCATGATATAATTTCAGCAGAAAAATAGAGCTTCGCACTTGGATGAGAAAATAGGTCGGATCACAGTACCCTATGTTTCCAGTGTCTGCCATTACTCGTACAGCTGCTTCGTGCACCCCAATATTAAAATATTTGAGTTGGATGGGGTAGGAAATAACATATTGCTCAAGAGAACGTTTCTGTCAGTTTAACAATATTTTTTATATTACTTTCATATTACTTTTACATCCTGTACTTCGAGTATCCTTTATAATTCAACTTCAACTGCATCTCAGTAAGAAATACATTCCCGTGATACATGTTCTTCCACACATGCCTGCAAATTTTATTTGGTCTTGGAAGAATAGTGAAATGCAATTCATCATCTTCTTTGTCGCTGTCTTCATTATTATTCTGATGAAGGACAAGAGTGTTTTGAAGAAGAGCATTATTGTACTTCCGGGGAGGCATACCATTGTTTGTTTTAAGGACTGTGTTCCTCAACACTCTTTTTTATTGTTCTCTGTTTATGTTAATCTTTTTTTTCCCCTTTGCGCTCCTACTGACGGTTTGGAAACTTTCTTCTTCAACCATCATTTCTCCCTCGTCACAATACAATAGAGTGGTGCTACTGGTTGCTATAGTTGGGGAAAGGGATATCTGCAAATCTTGCAAATCCATACTGAGCTTACCCGACATTCTAAGTTAACAATTCTCACATGTTTCGATGCAGAGGTGACAACCAGCAACGGGCCCACATTCTAAGTTCATAGACCCCGAATGGCATCTGACCGTCTTCAAAATCATATAAAAGGTATAATTTATGACCTGCCTACCCGCCGACACACATTCAGTGAATGTGTGTCGGCGGGTAGGTAGGTCATAAATTATACCTTTTATGATTTTGAAGACGGTCAGATGCCATTCGGGGTTTATGAACTTCGTCTATTTTGTATGTTTGTATAATCGTACTGTGGAGGTGTGTGTGTGCGTCTCTGTGTGTACGTGTGTGTTTTGTGTGTGTGTGTGTGTGTGTGTGCGTGTGTGTGTGTGTGTGTGTATCTCTGTGTGTTTGGAGTAGGGGGGAGAGACAAATAGAGAAAAGGGAAAATAAAAATAAAAATAAAATAAGGGAGGAAGATGAGGAGAGAAGAAAATATATATATGTGTCTGTATATGTGTGGGTATATATATATGTGTGTAGATATATATGTGCGTGTGTTTGCGTGTTTGCATGTATGTGTATGTGTATTTGTATATATGTGTATGTATATATATATATGTATGTATATATATGTATGTGTATATATATATATATATGTGTGTGTGCTAGTGTATTTATATGTATGTATGTGGGTGTCTGTATGTATATACATGGGCATATGTATATGTATGTGTATGGATATTCGCATGTGTATGTATGTGGGTCTGTATGTATATTTATTTTATATGTTCTTTCATGTATATTTATCTACTTCTTCCCTCCACTTAATAACAACAACAACAAACTGACTAAAAGCAATAGTCTTCTAATTTACCTAAAACTCTATTCAATTATTTATTCATTTATTTACTTTATCACTGATTCTTTTGACCACTCCCCTAAGAACGACAGTTTGTGCCCTGCTTACCCAAAAAACGTCCCCCACCACCACCCCATTAAATTTGCCTAAATGTATAAATACCAGAACTTATTTTGACAGCAAGCTTCCTGATGATTTCATTTGAATGAAACAGTTCTAGTCCTGTAGAAGCTCCTTCTATAAAATAAATTAATTTACTCTGCTATGTATTGAGTACCTTATTTACTGTGGTTAACCCCGACTCAACCCGGGACCTACATATATATATATATATATATATATATATATATATATATATATATATATATATATAATAATATATATAGATACATTATATATAATAATAATAATAATAATAATAATAATAATAATAATATAATAATAATAATAATAATAATATGAGGGAATATTATTCCAAACTTACATATATATATATATATATATATCACGTGATCACGTGACCGACCAGACCATCAGATGTTTTACACATCGCTGGTCACAATGCGTTCGCATTGTTTTAGCCTTCGAATGACGCCACCCCGCTGGCTAAGCGAGCAAGCCAATATATATATATATATATATATATATATATATAATATATATAACGGGAAGGTTTACGAAAATAAACAAAAGACGAAGGCAGTTGGAGTACAAACAAACAAATGTATTAGTATGGCGCTTAGGAATAGAAATAGAACAAGTCTTTTACTCTTCGACAGAAAGATACACAGAAAAAAAAAACAAGGAGAGAAAAAAATGCGTGTAGGAGCTAACGATTTATCATGGTGATATATATATAACGCCACAACGCCAAAATAAAGAACTATATTTCATTAAAAAATTTAGACCAAGTTTAAACACCCTGGGCCAGGAATACTAAAACAAAAGATAAGTCCTCCGAAAAGGAGAACCAAATTTCACCACGGCCGCTACTTCAAACAGACACTCACTCTGACGGAAATATGCCTTAGTAAAAAAGGAAAAAAAAATTCTTTTCGTGCAAATCTGACCCTGATACATACGATACAGCTAAGGGTCAGACCCGATTCTGATTGGTCAACAAGTTGATGACGTCTAGCTCTGCTAGAATGGACAGGATACAAACAGGGGACAGTCATTAGAGAATATTGATGACGTCCTTTTCTGCTTGAATAGTCACTTAACAAGTACAGACAGGGGGCAGATCTAATGTAGCTATAAGTCGTGATTGGGCAGAATCTGGATGACGTCCCGCTCTGCTTGACTAACGAAGCGACTGGTCAAAACAGGAAACAAACAAGAGGCAGATATAATGCAGCGATTGGTCAAAATAATGATGACGTCCCGTTCTACTTGACTAACGAAGCGACTGGTCAAAACAGGAAACAAACAAGAGGGAGTATAATGCAGCGATTGGTCAAAATAATGATGACGTCCCGTTCTACTTGATTAAAGCCACCTAACGAAACGATTGGTCAAAACATTGATGACGTCACGCTACGCTAGATTGACCACCTAACAGGCATTATAAAACCGAGCATTTCACAAAAACTCACTAGAACCACCCAGCGAACTTCCACCATGGGTCATCACAATTGCTTACGGTAAAAATGAATTCCTCGCTCTTTCGGAAACATCAATCTTCTGTATTGACCGCTTTCCACCACTTTGATCTGTTTTTTGTATTGAATACGTATCGCCACCGTGGGCCACTGCATCGAACACTTTGAACATATACTTCAAACTATATATCAACTATACATGAACTATATATCAACTATACATGAACTCTAAGATGTCTGACTCCGTTGTGTATTATAAATGATTTCTTGTGTTTGACGGCATGAGCTGTCTTTTTTATATATAATTTTTGATAAGGTTCATTCAGGAACTGAAACATGTTATAATGTATACATAAAAATTAAAAATTGTATAATACAGCAGCATTTTCGAACTTCATTTTTTACAATATATTATATATATATATATATATATATATATATATATATATATAATAATATATATATATATATATATATACATATACATATATCAAGAGAAAAGCATTACCATCGAAAAAAAGCATAGTCATATGAAGGAAATGATGGAAGGAAAAGTTTGATAGGGGAAAAGCTCCTCCTACGAGTAAATTACGATAAAATTTTTGTCCTTCCTAACTCAGAACATAAAGATGGACGAAATGCTGTTAAGCATTTTTTCCAGCGGGCTGACGATTCTACCACTTCACCGCATGCAGTACCAGGCACTTGCTTTCACGGCTACTGATCTTAACTGATTGGAAGTGTTATCATGTACATTGTTTTGTCTTGGTATAAAAGATGGGCTACAGCAAATATTCTGCTCAATACCACAGATTTGCTTGTCAGTTGCTTGACCTTAACCAATTGAGCATCTCCCTCGGTGGATGACAATATGTGCATCTCTGATCACGAGAAGGGATAGTGGGGGAGCATCATAGCTATATGTTGAGAGGAATTAGTTGAGGTTTGAATAATTCACCTTTGGAAACATGAGTGTTTCGATCAACATCCTTAAACAGACCTGATTTAGAGCGTGATGGGCTACTCGACCTGAAGAAAATTCTAACTGGGCCCCACCTGCAAGGTCATGCGCTGTTTATTTTAATATGAGATCCCCATGTCGTGCGCATATGGTTGTGATGCATGTGCCTGGTATACCTTATCAGACAGGTAGTCATGATGGGTATATTGAACTTCGTATATTTTACCCCAGGGCCACTTTGATGTTATACACTGTTCTCTTACTCAATAATGATGATGGTGGTGGTGGTGGTGGTAATGATGAAGATTTGAAATTAAGGCACAAGGGGTAACATTTTCGGTGGAGGAGGTAAATCTATTACAAAGACTCTAGTGTTCGACTGGTACATATTTTATCGACCCCGAAAAGATGAAAGGTAAAGTCGCTAAGAATTTTACCTGCTGTGCTAACGATTCTGCAAGCTGTTCTGTAAAGCTTGTACAGGACGTTTGCCATATTAGGGACAGGAAAGATTATCAGGAGGGTTCTTAGCACTTGAAAAACTATTGAAAGTTTGTGGATACTTAAGATTACAGGTAGTAACCCACTACCCACATAAATCCCACCAGAAATAAGACTGAACCTGAGTCAAATAAATAAATAAATAAATAAATAAGTAATAATAATAATAATAATAATAATAATAATAATAATAATAATAATAATGATAATGATGATGATGATGATGATGATGATGATGATGATGATGAT
>NC_043003.1:85290540-85360540 GCF_006345805.1 Octopus sinensis
TCCCCAGTGGTTAGGGCAACGGACTCACGGTCGGAGGATCGCAGTTTCGATTCCCAGACCGAGCGTTGTGTGTGTTTATTGAGCGAAAACACCTAAAAAGCTCCACGACCCCTGTAGTACTCTTTCGTCACAACTTTCTCTCACTCTCTCTTCCTGTTTCTTGAGTAACGCAGCGATGGACTGGCGGGAACACATACGCCACAGAAACCGGGAAACCGGGCCCATGAGCCTGGATAGGCTTGAAAAGGGCGACGTTTACGTTTTCATTACCGCTATTATTGATGTTCTTACTGCTATTATTGATGTTCTTATTTTAAGTATATTATTACAACGACTTTTACTATTATTACACCAGTCATTTATTCTGCTATCACTGTTGTTAGTGTTGTTGCTAGCACTACTGTCTTTACTGCTGTCATTTAATACTGTCGTTGTTATTTCTATTAACAGGACGCTGGGTTGGCAGAATCATTAGTGCGTTGTCGTATTTCTTCCAGCTTTTTATGATCTGAGTTCAAATCTCACTGAGATCAACTTTGTTTTCATCTCTCTGGAATCAATAAAACAAAGTTCCCGTCGAATCCTAAGGTCGATGATACCCACAGGCCCCACTCGCAGTCAAAATTGCTGGCCTTGAGCCTAAATTTAGAAACCATTTCATTATTGTAGTAGTGACTGTGTGGTAAGTAGCTTGCTTACGAACCACATGGTTCCGGGTTCAATCCCACTGCGTGGCACCTTGGGCAAGTGTCTTCTTCTATAGCCTCGGGCCGACCAAAGCCTTGTGAGTGGATTTGGTTGACGGAAACTGAAAGAAGCCCGTTGTATATATGTATATGTATATATATGTATGTGTGTGTATATATTTGTGTGTCTGTGTTTGTCCCCCCCAACATCGCTTGACAACTTAGCGGTTCGTCAAAAGAGAGCGATAGAATAAGTACTAGGCTTACAAAGAATAAGTCCTGGGGTCGATTTGCTCGACTAGAGGCGGTGCCCCAGCATGGCTACAGTCAAATGACTGAAACCAGTAAAGAGGTATAAGAGTATTGTCAACACTTCCATGTTTATGTTGCTGTTGTTGCTGCTGTTATTCCATCTGTTATTACTACTGATATTTCTATCCATGTCTTTTTGGAGGAGATGGGGAGTATCTGCACAGTGCTCTACCTGCTAAAAATAGAAGTCAACTCTCCCTTAAACTATCCCCTAGCGTCTTATTAAAGGACACATTGGATGATGTCCGGAGTAAACTATTCCAGAATAGTTGTGTGTGTGTGTTGTGTGTGTGTGTGTGTGTGTGTCTGTGTGTGTGTGTGTGTGTGTGTGTGTGTGTGTGTGTGTGTGTGTGTGTGTGTGTGTGTGTGTGTGTTCACTTCAAGTGCATTTGTGTGTACCGATTAATAATATTGCCAATAGTGGTAACATTGACCTTGTTCTTGTTCAGACCTTGGTAAACCCTGTTCGAGTAGTCCTATGATGAAAGACGTTCCCACCGTAGCAATCTCGTCCTTCTTTTTTCAGACGTGACACACGTAACCTAAAACTACATTATTGAGTGTATTCTTCTTTTAGGAAGGACTTTCAAGCAAACACCCATGCGACTTGCTATCACTCGAATTAGAGATAAGTTTGAAGCAAATGGAATTATTTAGGATGTTCACAAGGAACGTTCCGAAAGTCCTGGATCTCGATGAGCCTCACAAAACAGGAAAGGGTGCCAGAAACGTACCCTGAATGTTCATTAAAAATTTGCGCGGCAAATGAATCGCTAAATTCGAATTTCAAAATCAAGATTCAGCAGAATACTCCACGCGCTCAAAGGACCTCACACCGCTAGAATTTTTCATTGGAATGCTTGAAATATGAAGTTTACGATGCAAAACTAGCAACAATCGACAAAAAAGTGATTAATGTCGGGGAAATCTGTAATCAACAACGCTATTGTTAACAAGTACATGACAATATTTTTATGTAATACCAGCGGTAGATATTTGTGCACTATTTGTGTAGTAGAGTACGACATGTTGCATATCAAATTTCACTGAATTAGTTTAACATGGGACTGTATGCTGGACAGTAAATATCACATGATGAGCTTAATGTGAAAAGATATACAGTACACCAAATACCGCGTGATAGTTTTAATCGAGGTTGACACGTTGCACAGTAAATATCACGTGATGGGTTGAATGTAAGATGATATGTGACATACCATATATTGTGTGATGTTGTAATTGCTGGATGACATGCATCACAGCAAATAACACGTGACTGGGTTTAATACGAGATGATATATTGTGCATATGTTTCTAGGGTGACTCTGGCCAACGTGTAGGCGGGATTTGGCAGCTTTTTCATATAGGTCGAGCATCCATGCAAAAACAGCTCATCGGAAACTAATTACACTTGCGAAATTAGCCTTTCGAAAGCCTTTTTTTATATCAAGATTCACACACCTCTCTTTCAAAGAGCTGATGTCAGAACCGAAAGGCTATTTATAAAAACGTAAGCAAAACTCGTGACTGACACCCCGCATTTACATGTAGCCTGTAGCTACCATCTTCAGCCCTGATGAATTACTACATGACAATGAAACCACTTGGTTCCACATCTCAGACTATCGAAAAGGTTTTCGTAGGCTTCGTTTCACAGCGAGTCGAAAAACATTTACGTATAACTCCAAGTATATATTTACTCATGCCCAATGCTATAGTGGTCCTATAAAAAATATCGTCTTTTGTTTGACCAAGACATAGCATCACTGATAGGATACCAACTACTGAATCAGTGGATTAGCAAAATCGTTAGAGCATACAACAAAATGCCAAATTATTTAGCTACAGTCATTTGCGTTCTTATTTCAAATCCCACTGAGATAAACATTACCTTTCATCTTTCTGGGAGGGATAAAATTAAATACCAGTCAAGTATTACAGCGTATTTAATATTCCTATAATGCATCCTAGATTTAATATCACTATAATGCACTCAAGATCCTGAAATTGTAATTGATGATTAATTGAAAACTCTGAAGCTGGAAACCGCTACCTAAACTGAGCCAGCCTTCTTAGACTTCATGCACTGATCAACGGTTCTCTTGGCTCCAGACTTGTCTGACAAGTTAAATAATTCGTTGATTTATATCGTTGTTCAATCAATATATATTTTTTTTCTCTTTTATTTTATTCTGATGAAACTTATCCATTACTTCAGAGAATTATGTAATTAGTTTTGTTAGTCGTACATGTCGAAGTGAACAGACGACACTCAGAGAGCTCTGCGGAAAAAAAAAGTAATATTTCACTGGCTTACCTTCTTTTTCCACTTTTACAAGCAGAAGTTTTTCTTATTGTTGTAGAACCTAAGCCATTACCTGGACATTTGAAACTATTTATATATATATTTAGCAGATAGTCGTTTTCAATATTTTTATACGTTGCAAAACGGCTGCTTGAGAAGTAGCAAGATGAAGTACCCACTGCAGTTGTGATGACAGTTGCCTCGGTGACATAAACAAGCACGACATTTATTTATTTTTAAATGAAATAACTCAATTTAAATAAAAAACGATAAGAATTTTAAAAAATACAGGTAGAACTCCATGCCTAAACACACATTTGTACAACACAAAACATACGCGAGAAAGAGTTGAGAGCATTCATTAACGAAAGCAAGAACAGTATGAACAGCAACGTCAACACTAATAACAGCAGCAATATTTCATCATTTTCAAACGTTGTGGATCAAAACGAAGCAACTCAAGTTGAACCAGTTCGTAGGAAAGTAGGTATCAACGAAGTATGTAACAAAAAGCAGTGATTCCTTGTTCGACGGATTTAAAGAGTGAGGTGATAGGTAGAGAGGACTCCGTGTTCTGGACGAAGAACTTGGAGAAGAGTGTATGTTCCATTAACTGGGACAAGATATAATGAATGGAGTTTGTGTCTGTAGTTTATGATCGAGAACGACACGGGAAAACAAGTTGTCACACACCTACCGACAGGTGGTGCCACCGTGCACGGATCTCAGGAAAACTTGGAAAAGAACCAAAGATATTGGGATGGACATTGATCTTTGTTTGCTGTCACCTTTGTGTCACAGTGCTGTCATGTGGCGGGCATGGTGGTGACCTGAAACAACATATGACTGGGTAGGTTATATATGGACATTCAGGTTCTAACGATCTCCGGCGCTCACAAGGCTATATAGGGTGGGAAAGCAAAACTTGCATTAAAAGTTACACTGATATTTCATAGCAACCACTACCCCAAACTATATGAAACCTAATGCAGAACAAAGAGTGCGTAATCAGCTAATAATAAATTTTTTTTTTTTTTTGCAGGAATATTGGAGAATATGATTTGGTCCCTACACAAGCCGATCCGAAGACGATCTTAAGCACAGACGGAGAATCCTTGGCAACAGTTTATAACGTGAAGAAGAGAATGGACATGGGCAACGGAATTTAGAGGATGTCTGGCAAGAGTGGGCCAACAAGAAGCGGAATGAAGACTTCATCAACACCCTCAAGTTCAAACTTTCAACGGACCCAACCATATCCATGAGGAAGCTGGCTTCTGAACTTGAGGTGAGCTCTAAGACCATCAAAACAGGACACCGAGACATCTGCTGAATGAACCTATGAAGGCCAGGAGATTGAAGAGGTTGAAAAAGGTTCTTACATACCTCAAGAAGAACGAGTGCACAGTGAAAACTGTGTGGGCCCAGGATGGTGATCCCAGCCATACTGCCAATAAGGTACAGAATTACTACAAATCCAACTTTGCTGCTTTCTGGCCTGCGGACTTCTGGCCTTCTTCTAGCCCGGATCTCAACCCTCTGGACTATGTGTTGGATATTTTGGAGCATAGCATGCCACCAACAAAACCTCCCACCCCAACATCAATTCACTGAAGGCTGCCATCGATGAAGAGTAGGCCAGAATGTCCAGTGACTTCATGGGGAAGAGTTGAGCGGGGTTCTGGGGTCGTGTGGAGGCTGCAATTGCAAACAATGAGGGCTACATAGAATAAATTATTCGTTTTGTAATTATATGTTAATGTTAACCTATTTTTGAATTACTAAACCTATTAATGCGCAATGAGAGAGTTTCAAATGTTACAGCAATTTTGCAAGTTTGGCTTCCCCAGCCTGTTGCAGGTCAGTACTCTACTACAGAACTTAGAGAAGTTCAAACAATTTCAGTAAATCGAGTAAAGGTAACGGCCACTTAACGGCCTTCTTCCCAAATGAAGAGGAAAAAATAGAAATGTAGTAAACAGCAACAACAGTAACCCTTACGGTTGCTATTATTACTACTTCCAGAGTACAACGGGTTGCAATTCGCAATCCTGGCAATATTACCATACCTCCTTTTATATTCCTTGTTTACATTCCTCTTTTATATTCTTCTTCGCATGTACCTTATAAATTATCCATGCATTAATTTATTCATATATTTTTCTGTCTTTTTTACGTTCTTTTTTTTTATTGTTATTCGTTACAATGTAACTTTCAGTTTGTAAAATACCACATTGTTTTACTTCGATCAACCAGGATTCAACACTGCTCTTAATGCAACAACCGAGATTGTCTTCATTACTTTTTTATACATCTTTGCTGCTAATCCAACCTCTCCTGCCACTGATCCTAGGAAGATATATTTTATCGACGTCCCATTCGGCTGCTGTCTACTATTCGTGGTCTTTGTTCATCTTTTGGCATTTAGCCACTGAATTTCTTCTTTGCTCTATTTGTTAATCTCAGCTCCGCGACTTATTCACTTGTTTATTACCATAATCTTGTTTTTCCTTTCAATTTGCTTTTAAAATTAAACTCTGGTCTTCTTTCTTAAATATCATTTTTAAAATACACTTTTCATTTCATTTTCTTTGAGATGCTATGGCATGGGGAAAAAAGCATTGTGTGGATAGATGTAATGCATAAGCATACATATACGAGGGACAACTGAAAAGTTCATAAGCTGACCAAGATACTGTCATGAAATGTGACCAAATGAGGTTTATTTTTCAACACAGTCCCCCTTGCAGTCCACACACTTCTTAAATAGGTGTGGCAGTGATTGGATCCCATTGGTGAAGAAGCTTTCATTCTGTTGGTCGAAAAAATGAAGAGCAGATATGATGTCATAATCACTGCAATCCTGGTTCTCAGCTAAATGCCTTTTCATGTTGGGGAACAGATGTTAGTCAGAGGGGCAGGGGTAAATCTGGAGAATGGAAGGGAGATCAACCTGTTCAAAGTCTCAGTCATGCACAGCGGTCATTGAAACCAAGGATTTGTGTGCTGAAGCGTTGGCCTGAAGAAACAAGACCCCTTTCGTCAGTTTTCCTGTGCGTATGATCTTGATAGGCTTTCGTAACTGCCTCAAAGATTACATAGAACTCTCCAAGATAGTCAATAAACACAATGTCTTTTGCATCCCAAAAAACTGAGGTCATCACCTTCCCTACAGATGAAAAGATTTTTTACCTTCTTTGGAACAGGTGATGAGGAGTGTTTCCACTGCATAGATTGTCTCTTTGTCTGTGGCTCAAAGTGATGAACCCAACACTCATGTTCGGTCAAAAAACATTCAAGGGAACAAGTTGTATCTGCCTCAAACAACGTCAGATTCTCCTGTGATGTGATCGGCCTGATGCGCTTTTGGTCAGATGTCATATGGGGCGGCACCCGTCAGGCACAAACCTTCATCATGCCAAGTTCGTTATGAAGAATATTCTCAACTCTTTTTCGAGATAGGCTAATAGCATTGGCTGTCATCCATCACCATGTGATGAATACATTCAATATTTTCCTCGATCATGACAGTTGTTGGACGTCCAGACCTTGGTTAATCTTCAAGATTCTCTCTTCTCCTCCTAAATTCGACCACCCACTTTTGTACTGATGACAAAGCTGGAACGTCATCCTCTAATATAGCAATCATGTCACCATAAATGTCTTTGGGGGCGAAACCGTTTTTCTGCAGATAACGGATACCAAATTTTGACGGTTTTCTATAGAAGTCAGTATTAGTTACATTTAAAGTCTTCTTTGGACAGTCAAATATCAGTTTACCTGGAAAGAAACAATGTAGATACTAATAAGGAGAGTTGAAATAATGCATGCAATATTTCACAGCTCTAGCATCACTCCTTCAGAGGTAGCCTATCAAATTTTCAGCCTACCCTCGTATGTATAATATATAACATATATATATATATATATATATATATATATATATATATATATATATAAACAAAGTTATTTTATTCCACAAGAGTAGAAATATAGGAAAAATAGAAGTTGAAAATGCACTTAAAAAAATTAAAATACTTTTTTATTAATATATTTAAAGCTTTAATCGATTTCACAGTTTACACTGATTTTCAAAAACTTGAAATAGAAAGACGTGGTTTATGTCGCAGTTGTCTTGCTTTTGACTAGTGTTTGAAGCTTGTCCTATTTTTACAGGGAGTTCGTGACTCATTTTTTTCTACTGGAAGCACAGGGCTTCAAATTTGGGTGGAGGGATTAAGTCGATTACATCGACCCCAGTGCGAACCTGGTACTTATTTAATCGACCCCGAAAGGATGAAAGGCAAAGTCGACCTCGGCGGAATTTGAACTCAGAATGTAGCAGCAGACGAAATACCGCTAAGCATTTCGCCCAACATGCTACCGAGTCTGCCAGCTCGTCGCCTAAGTACATGGCTCAAATTAGTATATGTTTTGAATAAGATTTGATTGGTAGAGGATATATATATATATATATATATATATATATATGCACCGACACATACATACATATTGGTGCACCTGAGCACTGTATACAATAATTTCATTATTATACATACATACATACATAAACATGAATCAATGTTCCAGGTTGGCAACTGTTCAAAATCGCACAAAGCTAATAAATGAAATCCTAGCTGAATGCTACTTATACAAACTGTTGAAAATCAGCCATGAATATAATATTCCTTTCGCCACTAAACTGAATCTATCCAGTTCTAATTACAATAGTGGATAAACTAAACATCAGCGGGGATTTTTTTCCCGACCTCAACCTTTTCTGGATCTTTTCATTTGTGAAGCCAGTTTTTCCAAATTTTTCCTACTGAACCAAACAATTTGAAACTTCGTATACTGGTAGAATGTGTCAAAAGTAGACTTAATTGTAAACCAGAATGAAAACGGAATTGTAACTTCTAAGTTTAACATTGTTTAATAATTAGAATTTTAACCAATGGTATTCCGTCTTTCGGCTTCATATTATTTACTCCGTCTCGACCACCAATTTGGTGACGTAGTAAACATATGGTATGTAAATAAATGTAAACAAAACAATAACGATGAAATTTTTTACTCGGTGTATGTGTATATGTATGAATGTATGTATGTATGAATGTATGTATGTATGCGTGTATGTATCTATGTATGTGTGTGTGTGTGTGTGTATGTGTGTGTGTATGTATGTGTGTGTATGTATGTATGTATGTATGTATGTATGGCCGATTCGGTGTTTAGTTTTTTCGAGTGAATACTCGGTGTATGTGTATGTGTATGTATCTATGTATCTATGTGTGTGTGTATGTATCTATGTATGTATGTGTGTGTATGTATGTGTGTGTGTGTGTATCTATGTGTGTGTGTGCGTGTGTCACACATGTATGTATGGCCGATTCAGTGTTTAGTTTTTTCGAGTGAATACTCGGTGTATGTGTATCTGTATGTATGTGTGTGTGTGTGTATGTATCTATGTATGTATGTATGTGTGTAGCCTCAAATGTGCACAGTTGCCTACGTCACAAAACTGCTTTCTACGTCACACTAACAGAATGCAGTAACGTATTAAATATGAAAACAAGCAATCTCATTGGTTAAAATTCGCAGTTTTAATCAACGATTAAAGTCATAAAATAGATTTTTCTCAAATAAACTAGTTCCAACTTGTGTCTTGTTTTGAAACACTGTACCAGCATACGAAGTTTCAAATTATTTAGTTAAGTAGAAAGATCTGGGCTCCTGGCCACACAATTGAAAAGATCCCCTTTTCTTTCACTTTTACTATTATTGGTCTCTTATCACCTCGATATTTGTAGAACTTTTCGCGAGTTCACGTTAAAATCTATACGAGGTGTTTATTTTTAAACCTGCACGTTCCCTCGCCTCCCAAATGCATTTACTGTTTTGGGTTGATTTTTGTTTTATCATTGCTGTCTTTGTTGATGGTTAACCACTAGAGACACGTGTTTCGATTCTCTTAAGTAAGTTTGTTTACTTTTTCCGTATCTCAGGGCAGTAGCCAAGCTGAGGCAGAGGAGGCAGTTGATGATAAAAGTGAGCCTAGTATTGAAAATCATGGGATGTTAAAATATTTGTTTTTGTGTTATTTTGATTTTATCAAGGAGCTGACAATAAATAATAATGACTTAAGATAGTAAATTTAGTTTTAGGCTAATATAATGAATGACCTTTCACAGTGGTAGTTAAAGCATGTAAAGTGACTACTTATTGAATGTTCTCTCACACACCCTGACCCCAGGTATTTTGGCCATCTGGCTGTGGGCTATTTTTGGACATGACTGTCTGCTTGCCTGGGAATTCCTGCCATTGCTTGGTGGAGCGATTTTTTAATGCCTGTGAGATCACACTCCTCATTGTAGGGTGAGGAAGAGAGGTTTTGGATTGGGAATTGGTGTATTTACTGTAACCATTTGCTCAACATTACACTTAACAGGATGTATACTTGGAAGGATCCTCCTTGTAAACGTGCAAAAATAAGCGATTATTGCAAACGAGTACCATCAAACATATAAGTATCCTTAATATACTGAAAAAGGGTAAAACAAATTGTTTCCTGTAAAAACCTGAACTGTGTTCCTCCTCTATGGCCTTTTGTCAGCAGACCTTATCTATTATTGACCCATCCATCGTCTGTTTGTTCATCAAATTCTTCTACAATGGCTTCTCTTAAACTGTTGGCCCAAATGGGACCAGATTTTATGATAGTACCTGGTTTGGTCCTCTATCAAGTTTGTTAAACTTGTGCTGATTCAGCAATTGTTTACCATTCTTTGAACAAATTACTTAACAATCTTCTTCTTTGAAACTATTGGCTCTATTGTCAGAACAAATTACTGGAGTGTTCCTTGGGTAGTCCCCTAGAAACTTAATTGATATGTTATTAATTGGATGGGTTTTTTTATTTAATAGAAAATCTATTTTATAGAAAACACATAAGGACTTTTCATTTTCTATATGTTTTCCATGATATTTCCCGGTCAGATTCATCAAGACAAATGCCAAATGACAGCGAGAGGTTTACTGTACTGGGCAAATTACAAAGATGGGATCTCTTCAGTTTCGCTGACAGATTAATTTTTTTTTAACTAAACAGTTTGAAACTTCGTATACTGGTTTAATATCTCACGTTGAACACGGTTTACTTTCAACATTTCTGACAAAATTTCGTATTCTAGAAGTTATTTCGTGTTAAAGTTGTCATATTTGGGTAATTTTAATCAATCAACGACGTGCATTCAGCTGAAGAAAGCTACTGCTGTTTGCGATAGTAATCACAGAGCAACAACTTCTGGGTAGTCTCTACTAAATGTCACCACACTGTTCTATTTCATTTTTGTTTACTGCCTGTGTTGCATATTACACGCTTTTTATATTTTTGGTTCTCGCGTCGGAGCAACCAGTAAACATCAAAGAATCAACACCAAGAAGGAAGAAATATTATTTATATATAATTATTCGTTTGAAAGAGAATTTCACGTAAGCACGTTATTCCCTCGTTTCAGCCATCGCAAAAATCGATGAACAGGGAAGAAGCACTACAAAACAAAGACACAACACGTGGCAGTATGACTTTACTCGAAGACGCCGGTTGGAAGACGGCCTGACGGTCACATTTAGTGACCGATAGCGGCGAAAGCCTGAACTACAACGAGTTTGTACCTCAGAGAACGTTTCCGGTTACTTTTGGGTACCCACTCGTATGTACGTAGGTATGCATGACTTTTTATCAGTGTTGTAGCTGAGGTCATCCCGTTTTAATTTCCATGCACAGTATATATGGAAATACATTATAAGAAGTATCCTCCTTATATTTAGGACGATAATGTTTGATTTTAATGAGTCGTGATGATTAATTGTAGCTGTTTCAGTTACAATGTAATGCCTCCACTATTGTTTCAATGTCTGTGTACGTGTATGCATATTTGTTTCTTTAGACAAATAAGTCTTAGAGCGCGCAACAAAAACACACATACTGAGTCAATGAAATTTATATAGGTCGCTCAACAAGTGAAGAATAACAGCCATCTTGCCCTCGTATAATCCTCTACTGTTTCAAAGAAGGACACATTAGTTTGGATTATAACTGCACACAAAAATGTCCATGTGGTTAGAGCTGTATCGCTTTGATGACACGTCCCCTTCAATTAAGACCGACCATGGGTTAAACTACAACAATTGTAGCAGTAACAATAGCAACACGATGTTTCTCATAAACGATATAATTGAGAGAAAAATATCTTAGAGGGTCGATTTACCGACTAAATACAAACACGTTAGGGTCTCATATTATAATAACTTATCACGGTATCGAGTAGACTATTGTTGTACATCGCTGGTCATAAGGCACTTCCTCACGTTGTTGTAGCTTTCGAACGATGCACTCCTGCTTATTAGATCATCATTCCCACTAAACAATACGCCGATCCGACACAAGGTAAATCAACGTGGAATGAAGTGCTTTGCTCGAGAAAAGAACGCACCGCCCAGTTCAAGAATCGAAGCTACGATCTAATGATCGTGAGTGCAACACCCTCACCACTGGGCCACGCGCTTTCACATATTGTAATACAGTGAGCGGATAAACTTCCATCGACTTCTGTTATTCGAATATTCAGCCAGAGAATACGACGAAAATTTGCTTTGACTATCATAGTTGGCTAAAGTTTTATAACTCACTACAACACATTTCAGTCACCAAAGAAATAAACAGGAAATTGTTTGCTAATTATATACCGAAAAGAAGATTTTATAACATATACTGTGTGTGTGTGTGTGTGTGTGTGTGTGTGTGTGTGTGTGTGTGTGTGTGTGTGTGTGTGGTGTGTGTGTGTGTGTAATAAATAAAAGATTAACACCGCCTTCTATTCTATTTAACTGACAAAGTTGAAGTCAAACACAGTGATCAAACATAATTAATGGTATCTTAATATCTGTTGCTTGATATGATAATTAGAAGACACGATCTAAAATGGACTGATAAGAGTTTAGAAACAAAATATTCACCCTTGTGTCTTCTGTTTAATCTTTTTTTTTAATAGCAGCCACACTGAATAGAATTGTTCTTTGTTATGCATTTTACTCATTCTTGTTTTGTTTCAAGTGCTGTGTGTCAATGAAGGAACTGGAGATGCTAAAAGAAGTCTTATCAAAAGACTATATATTACACATACATACATGCTTATATATATACATACATGCATACGGATGTATGCATGTATGTATGTACATGTATGTATGTATATATATATATATATATATATATATATATATATAATATATATATATATATATATATATACTTTATTTTAAGCAGCAGAAAATTCAACAAAATCTGTTACTCTGAGTTTCTCGTTGCCGTTCATCAGACAGTTTTTGCTAGATTCTAGCAAAAACTGTCTGATGAACGGCAACGAGAAACTCAGAGTAACAGATTTTGTTGAATTTTCTGCTGCTTAAAATAAAGCATATTACTCTACCACTGGTATTTGAGTACTCTTTTTTCCACCTTGTTTCACATTTATGTGTTTACTCCGGTATATATATATATATATATATATAATATAAACAGCAGTTTGCAACGTTTCACCAAAAGGAGAATTATAATTGTCACTAAATGTGACTAGGGTGTTAGAAACTCTTACATTGCTAGAAATAAGAGTTAAATGTTTTAATGCTGTAGTCAACGTACATAAATATAAACATATACACTAACAGGGATCTTAATCAGCCCTAGTCACATTTAGTGACAATAATAATTCTCCTTTTTCGTGAAACATTGCAAACTTCTGTATGTATTAATTTCACGTATATACGTTAGCAAATCGCTATATCATCCGTTAATTTGGATGACGAAAACATATATACTAATAGAAAAGCAAGTCCAAAAAGAGCCAAACTTTCGAGACAGTCTTAATTGATGGGTCAACGGAAATTGCTGAAACTGAAGTCAGTATTAAGAAATCTCAATCGGCATATGTTTACATTTATGTGTTATGTGCGTTGATTGCAACATTAGAGAATTTTAGACCTTACCTCTAGCAATATAGGTATATAGGTATTTCTATCACCCTAATCACATTTAGTGACAATTTTCTGTTGAAGAGCGTAGGCTCGAAACGTAAAAGACTTTCTCACTTTCCCGAGCGTCAAACTAAAACATCTGTCTACCAGTCTTCGTCTTTTGTTTTTCTGTAAATTCAAACTATATATGTGTGTGTGTGTGTATGTGAGCTTTTCGTCTCTCCACCTTCGTTACTTTGTAATTTTCACATATGGGACCATAGGATGAGGCAATCATCCAAGTAGCGTTTCCAAGTCTCCAATAGGTATTTGGATTCTTCATAAATTTATAATTCTAGATAAGCCATCACCAGGTTTGCATAAGTAGGGGCAACTTTAGTCCCCATTGCAGTCCCTGATACCTGTCTGTAGGTATTATTATTAAAATTCAAAAAGTTGTTTTGGAGGATAAACTTTGATGATAAATTCTTTTTTTATTCTTTCCGAGGTATTTTTCCGGGTATTTTTCTAGCCAGAATTTAATGGCTTCCAGTCCATATTGATGTGGAATCATAGTGTAAAGGTTTATTACATCAAAGGAGACAACGAAAATGTCTTTATTGGTATGTTTGGGGAGATGATTTAGTAGGTCCAGGTCATCTCTTACAAAATTTCGTATGTGTTTAAATATTGGTTTTAAGAGGATTTCGATAAAGTTGCTTAATCTGTGTATTTCACAGTTTGGTCCCTTAAAATAGCAAACATTCCTTAGCTACATACAAAACAAAATGCCAGAAACACAGGTCAGCTATTCCTCTACAATTTTTTATAAATTCTTAAATATATCTCCTTCTGTGTATATATATATATATACTACCAAACAAACATGATTTTTATTGAACTCAAAATGCTATTTGGAGTCCCGTTCTGATTACTTTCGTAAATACTTTCTTGTAAACTGTTTTTAATATTTTCTTATTATTATCAGAGAATGTACATATATGTATTTTAATATTTTTGTGATAACCAGTATTTAACACGACAAAACTCATACAAAGCTTTACATTTTACTTTTGACAATCTTTTTCTAAAAAAAATGTGAAACCGGTCAAGTGAATAAACATCTTTAAAATTGCATTTTCAAACCTTCTTTCATATACATATGTTGTGTGTGTGTGTATGTGTGTATGTATGTATGTATGTATGTATGTATGTATGTATGTATGTATGTATGTATGTATGTAGTATATATATATATAATATATATATATATATATATATATATATATTATATATATATATATATATATATATATTATATATATATATATATATAATATATATATATATTATATATATATATACATATACATACATATGTACGTATGTATATATAATTTTAGCATAGTCTCTACTCGCGAGATGTAGTATGCGTTCCTACATCTTTATGGGTGGCATGTCCAGTGTGATTGGTGTAAACATCACTCTAATTTGAATTTGAATTTGAACATTTAGATTTTTATGTCATCAGTAAAGTTTTTTATAGGTTTGTGGCTAGTGTTTGTCTGTGCCTTCTTTTCTTAACATGGTGTTGTGTTTTGGATACAGCTTCCATCATTAACCGGCAACTTGGGAGTAACTTCCCTCATTGGTCAGCTATTTTATTTTCAAGTAATGTTTTCTGATCTTGTTTAGTTTTGCACTTTGTGTTGCTCATTGTACTTGTTCCGTGTTGTAAGTGAGTGGTTAACTAGTGAGAAAATTGCCGTTCTTTTATAGCCAGTATAACGGTAGGAGTTGTGATGTTTACAACTTTCAAATTAGCAATCGAATTTGTAGATCAGATTAGTAAAAGCTTATTGTTTCCGGGGTTACATACTTGCGACGTATTATTGAAGGTTATAAAATACTTCTTTTTTATTGTAAATTACTTGTGTTAATTTTTCGTTTATTATAATGCAGTTTTCTTTTCCACTTTACGAGTTTTTTGTGTTTTGGGATTCTATAATTAGTTTCATTCATATAATGCACTTTATGTGTGCTTTGTGTATTTTTAATAGGTTCAGTATCTGTTGTACAAGTTACGTTGTATGTTTTCGTATCGTCCAATTACTATTACTTTTTCGGAATACCCGCTGTTCACTAGCATTTGCTTTATTCTATGGATTTATTTACAAACGTGTATGCTCTTCCAAGTAGGGATTTTAGGTCTAAGTAATATCCGTAAGTATATATGTATTTATTTGTGTTTTGGAAGTAGACTTACGTGGTGAATTTGCTTTCTATTTGAATTATATTTATATCTAAAAATAGAGTTTTAAATGGATTTTAATTTGGAGTCATTTTCTATGTGATGCTTTAATTTTTCAACGTCTTTCGATGTGTATTAAAATATCGTTCATATACCTTACGTATATATGTTCCCGTCATTGTACCACTTCGCTTTATATTAAGGCCTATGACGTTAAATCCAAAAGAAAAACTATGACGACTCCTTTCCTTCCTTTTTTGTTGGCTTACATAATTTGCATTGTGGCTAGCGAAAACATATTTCTGCCATATAGTACACTTTACTGTAACAATTTCTTAAGTATATTATGTTGTTTTATTTTTCACTGTTTGTATACCTTATTTGATATGCTTTCCATTGTTTGTGCCACAAGAACGACGATAAAAAAGCTTTTGCCAAACTTTTTTAATGTGATGTTGCCTACTTTGTTAGTTTTCTTTTTTCTTCTTTTTTCTAGGATTTCTAGGAACTTTTCAAATGCCTTTATAATGCTCCTCTCCGATGTGTATTGTTTGAAAGACTTTATTTCTGTTCCATGCTACCCGTGAACGATTTCAGCAGATACCAGTTATTCTACGAGAGAAGATTACAAGTCATTCACTCAATGTTCTCTATCCGTAGAGAAAGAGGCACCATGGGTGATCTCCCATGACCCATCTCACAATGTAACGTGACCAATATCTGGATGTTACTTTTTAATATTGTAAAACTTCCTCCAATTTCCTTGTTGAGTATTTATTTCGAATTATGTGAGTAATTATTTTTATCAGATTCACTTTAGAGTAAAACTTAAAGTTTATAATCTATACACTGATTTTGTTCCTGAGATTTTCTGGTGTTTTTTAGAGTAGTTTGATTTTAACTTTTAACTGTTTTATTCGTATTTTGGTGGTAAGTAGAAGTTGATACCGACGGCCGAGGACTGTAATTTGGGTTGAACTGTGTCTATGTTGTGAGAGGTTACAAACCCAGGGCTCTAAACATGTGATTGAAGGGCAACGATGAAAGGAGACATTGGTATGAATGAAGAATGAGAAAGAGAAAAGGGTAAAGAGGTAAAAGAAGGAAGATGGAAAATACATTAAAATAATGTGTACAGTGCAACCATCGTACACTAACAGACAGGGTTTGTATAACTGACATGTACCTGATTCCGGAACAACCAACATAGCTGAACAGAGGAGTCTACATCTTAGTCTAAAGAAATAATGATTCGAACTAGAAACTTTCACAGAGTGAGAGAATCCGGAAGTGAACACTATTAAATTTATAACTAATGTAGGATAAAATTTTTTTCGGGAAAAAAATTTTATCAATGGCCAGCATATCAAAAAATACCTTTAAAGGTTAAACATATAAATAATTTACAAAATAAGGACAAAAGAAAAATTCTAATGCCAATATGCCGAAAAAAAGACAAAAATCGTCAATAACCATTATAATTTATGCGTCTCGAAACAAACCGACAGAAATTTCTAGAAATCCGTTATTACCGTATTGGTCCCAATTTCGGGGTTAATTCATAAGAATCTTCCCCTCTTCAGGGTATGAGTATGTATTTCGCTTATATCTCACGTATTTGGCATTAGAATCTTTCTTTTGCCCTTATACAATTAGTTATAAATTTAATAGTGTTCACTTCCGCATTCTCTCTCTCTCTGTGAAAGTTTCTAGTTCGAATCACACGTGTCTCGAGATGTGCCGAAGATTTTTCTATTTGGGATATATTTGGGGTACTTAGGTCTGCTCAGGACTTAGTGCTTGCTTTTTCCATGGGTATGAGTAAGTATTTCACTTATATCTCACGTATTTATCGCTGAAAAGGGGAAAATTCTTATGAATTAACCCCGAAATTGGGGCCAATACGGTAATAACGGATTTCTAGAAATTTCTATCGGTTTGTTTCGAGACGCATAAATTATAATGGTTATTGACGATTTTTGTCTTTTTTTCGGCATATTGGCATTAGAATTTTTCTTTTGCCCTTATTTTGTAAATTATATATATATATATATATATATAAGCGAGAAAGAAGCAACAAGAATGGATAGGTTTTTAGTACGATCGTTTCATACAAGGACAGGTTTTATTAAAAGTTGCAAAGATTACAGCATATAAACGAGTCCCGTACTCATCAGCTAAAATACATGTAAGTTCTCTAGACATCCTAGTGTTTGAGGCTATACTCATGAAGTAATGTAGATAATAATAACGATTTCTAAAGTTCATTGCATCATCTTTAAAGAACTTTAATGACTTTAGAAATCTGTTTAATTATCTACATTACTTCATGAGTATAGCCTCAACACTAGGATTCTAGAGAACTTACATGTATTTTAGCTGATGAGTACGGGACTCGTTTATATGCTGTAATCTTTGCAACTTTTAATAAAACCTGTCCTTGTATGAAACGATCGTACTAAAAACCTCCATTCTTGTTGCTTCTTTCTCGCTTATAATCACCCCACATTACTGTATTGTTAAATCAGTATAGTTTTTTTTGGTGCATCTAAGTTAGGTACCATATTCAAGTAAATTTTTAAATTAACTTGAATCTTTATTGCTCTTTTTATATATATATATATATATATATATATATATATACATACATACATATATATATTATACCTACATACATACATACATACTACATACATACATACATACATACCATACATAATATATACATACATATATATATATACATATATCTTTATATATATAAAACTGAGAATGTGTGTCTGTCTGTCTTTCTGTGTGTTTCCCTAAAACTTGAGAACTACACAACCAATTTCATTCAAATTTTACACATGCCTTACTTAAGGTCCATGTAGTTTCATGAACAAAAAAATGTTCAACTTCTTGCCTAGAGCGAGCCCATAGCAATATCATATCTTCTCCACTATTTCAGTATTACGTGTTAAAAGTGAAACTAAAACGTTTCTCTATTTTATGTCAGATACTTTCACTTTAACAATAGAAATAATAACAATTGAATTATATGTAGTAAGTAATAATTAAAATCAAACTAAAGTATGATATAATTGTAACATAACAAAAGTAAAAATAGCAATTGGTATAAAATTGCATCAATGACTTGAACTTGAATAAGTGGTTTCACATGAATGGGAATGAATTAAAAATGAAATTAGCGTGCAGAAATGGAATAGTCCAGATGGATAATAAAAAACTAAATTAAAGAAAATACTATTGTCTATAAAGTATACAATGTAGAGAAAAAAGAAGATTTGAACACATGGAGGAAAGCACCTTCGAAAAGTGTCTTGGTGCGACTATGAAAGATATCTAATCAGAGGCGGTGAATTCGCCACAATAGAAGCAAGGTTCGAGTCAACGGAGCGTGCAAGGGAGTACTCGACACGAACTTGCAAAATGGAAATATTTTATTTTTACCTTTATATCTGAGACGTAGGACGTCCCGGAAAAAAATTTTTAATAAATTACAAGAGACGGGCTAACAATTCCAGTCTGTTATATATTTTGAGTATTGTTATCACTAGCGATATCAAGATATAACTTTGTATTTTGTATTTTATGTGTAAATGTATATATATAGATATACATGTAATATGTACACATATATACATGCACTAGCACTATGACCCGGCAACGACGGCTCTTTAATGCTAGTATATATATATATATATATATAGTTAATCCAAACAAGAAAGCACAAAAAACACAACAACGCGAGGACGTGGAACAAATATAGTATTATTGGACGCTCAGGAAAGAAGGAGGGTTTTACGTTTCGAGCGGAGCTCTTCGTTGGAAACATAGGAGAAGGAAAGATCCAGAGAAGGGGAGACAGAGGAAAAAAATCCCAAATATTTAAATGTAAGATCCAAGGGTTGAGGTGTAGGAAAAAGGTGAGCTTCAAGCAAGCCGTAGAAAATATATAAAAAAACAACTTTCAGGAACAATAACGGTTTATCGAAGCGGAAGGTTGTGCATGTTTTCCGTATCGAAGTATGGCAAGCTGAGAAAAATTATTTTTATTTCACAGTAGGCAGCCAGGGTTATCAGTTATGCAAATAAAATACAAGAGTTAAAGAATAGAATAGATAATATCCAGGCTACATATGTTTCATAGCGAGCGGAATCTCGGAAGTGACACATATCCAAGCGAGGTGTGTACTACTGACTACTCTTCAGTACGATTCGATCGAATCGTCCGTGTGTTGACATGTACCTCCATGCGACAATGTAAACTTCATTTAACATTGTGTGGTACCTTGGGAAAGTGTCTTCATCTGCAGCTTTGATCCTTGCGAGTGGTTTTGGTAGTGGAAAATTGAAAGAAGTCCATCGTATATATATATGTGTGTATGTATGTGTGTGTCTTTGTGTCTGTGTTTATCCCCCACCACCACCACCACCATCTGACAATTGACAGTCGATGTTAGTGTGTTTACGTCCTTGTAACCTAGCGGTTCGACAAAAGAGACAGATAGAGTAAGTACCAGGTTTTAAAAAAGTAATGGAGACGATTAGTTTGACTAAAACACTTCAAGGTGATGCCCTATCATGGCCACAGTCAAATAAATGACTGAAGCAAATAAAAAATAAAAGACGTGTTTGTGTGTGTGTGTGTGTGTGTGTGTGTGTGTGTGTGTGTGTGTGTTTGCGTGTGTATGTGTATGCGTGTTTGTGTGCGTATTAACCAATAATTTTACAAATGTACATATATATATGTATATACAAACATATATACAAACGTATATATATATATATATATATATATATATATAATAATGACGTCCCGTTCTACTTGACTAACGAAGCGACTAGTCAAAACAGGAAACAAACAAGAGGGAGTTGTAATGTAAAAAAGGAAAAAAATTCTTTCGTGCAAATCTGACCCTGATACATACGATACAGCTACGGGTCAGACCCGATTCTGATTGCTCAACAAGTTGATGACGTCTAGCTCTGCTAGAATGGACAGGATACAAACAGGGGAAAGTCATTAGTCAGAATATTGATGACGTCCTTTTCTGCTTGAATAGTCACTTAACAAGTACAGACAGGGGGCAGATCTAATGTAGCTATAAGTCGTGATTGGGCAGAATCTGGATGACGTCCCGCTCTGCTTGACTAACGAAGCGACTGGTCAAAACAGGAAACAAACAAGAGGCAGATATAATGCAGCGATTGGTCAAAATAATGATGACGTCCCGTTCTACTTGACTAACGAAGCGACTGGTCAAAACAGGAAACAAACAAGAGGGAGTTATAATGCAGCGATTGGTCAAAATAATGATGACGTCCCGTTCTACTTGATTAAAGCCACCTAACGAAACGATTGGTCAAAACATTGATGACGTCACGCTACGCTAGATTGACCACCTAACAGGCATTATAAAACCGAGCATTTCACAAAAACTCACTAGAACCACCCAGCGAACTTCCACCATGGGTCATCACAATTGCTTACGGTAAAAATGAATTCCTCGCTCTTTCGGAAACATCAATCTTCTGTATTGACCGCTTTCCACCACTTTGATCTGTTTTTTGTATTGAATACGTATCGCCACCGTGGGCCACTGCATCGAACACTTTGAACATATACTTCAAACTATATATCAACTATACATGAACTATATATCAACTATACATGAACTCTAAGATGTCTGACTCCGTTGTGTATTATAAATGAATTTCTTGTGTTTGACGGCATGAGCTGTCTTTTTTTATATATAACTTTTTTTGATAAGGTTCATTTCAGGAACTGAAACATGTTACAATCTCTTATTATAAAAGGCAGATTTTATCTGCCTCCCTTTGGGAGTTATACAAATCTACAATATAGGATTTCTTCAATTACAATTTACCTAGCAATTTTAAGAGTACAATGCATCGCGTCATGCCAGGTCCAGTTTTTAAAATTTAAACTCCAATTAAGCAAAATTTACAGAAAACTCACATTCTGGTGTGTGTGTCAAATGCTTTTCTTAGTCTGGTTTACACCACACGCAAACGCACACACACAGTGGGCAACGAATAAAATGAAAGTAATTGACTTACTGTAGTGAGTGATTCTTTCACTCTGCCTCCCACTTCCTCTTTCCACACATAGACACGCAAATATATAAATAAAATTGTAAGCTAACGTGCGTGTGTGTGAGTGGGTGTGTGTGGGTGTGCGCGTGTGTGTGTGTGTGAGGGTGCGTGTGTGTGTGTGTGCGTGTGCGTGAGTGTGTGACAGGAAAGTTTTTTTACGACGAATATAACACCTATATCCAAGTAGCAGAAAGATAAGACAGTAAGGTGTGATTTGAGGGAGATTTGGCTGCTATTTCTACCATGTCTAGCTGCCATGTAGAGGTCTCCCTCATAGGCTCATACATACATATATACATAGATAAGACAGTAAGGTGTGATTTGGGGGAAATTTGGCTGCTATTTCTACCAGGTCTAGCTGCCATGTAGGGGTCTCCCTCATAGGCTCATACATACATATATACATAGATAAGACAGTAAGGTGTGATTTGGGGGAAATTTGGCTGCTATTTCTACCAGGTCTAGCTACCATGTAGAGGTCCCCCTCATTGGCTCATATATATATACATACATAAGACAGTAAGGTGTGATTTGAGGGAGATTTGGCTGCTGTTTCTACCAGGTCTGTTAGGTCTTCTCATGTAAACTCAAGCTTTCTCATGCCTTGAACATAAGACCAAAGCAGAGAATGTATTCTTTTATTCTGCTTTTTCCAGCCATTGGTCTGTGGCCATGCTGGGGCAATGCCTTGAAGAATTGTAGTTTAATGAATCAACTCCAGTTTTTTTTGTAAGCATTGTACTTATTCTATCTGTTTCCTTTGTCAAACCACTAGGTGACAGGGATGTAAACAAACCAACATTCGTTGTCAAGCAGTGGTGGAGGACAATCACAAGCACAGACACGCACACACACACACATACATGCATACACATATACACACATACATACATACATACATATATATATATGTGTGTATATATATATTGCAGCGTGGAAGGTGTTTGTAAGCCATTTAAGAAACACACAAAAACCGTTACATTCACTTCAACATTTAAATTTAATTTGCCAAAATATTTTCGTCGCTTTGAGACCGCGACCTGTTCACTGACAAAAATATCGTGCTAACAGGTCGCGGTCTCAAAGCGATGAAAATATTTTGACAAATTAAATTTAAATGTTGAAGTGAATCTAACGGTTTTTGTGTGTTTCTTAAATGGCTTATAAACACCTTCAACGCTGCAACTGTTTTCGTTCCAGCACACGATCTCAGATCAAGTCACTTGCTATGCAAGTACATCTCTGTAACTATATATATATTTATATATATATATATATGTATATTGGTAAAAACGGTAAGATAACAAAAGAAAGAAAGAGACCTCAATATTATGTAAATAGAGGAAATCTTTATATATAAAAGTGAGGTTGTGTGTCTGTCTCCTACGATTTAGATTCCTAACTACTCCCACATTTTGCGGTGCAGTTTAACCAAAACCGGGTATCTTATAGTCGTGATTCATATCGAGACCGTCTGGGTATTAGCGCGCGTCTACGATGAGTCTACGATTTAAAAAAAAAATTACCATCAATTTTTCCCATTTTTAATCCATTTTTGACATATATAAGGGAAGTAACTCTCTAAAATTTATTATTAAATCTCAGAACGTAAAAAGCTACAGTAACACCCCTCCCCTTTGTGGTTAGCCATATTGAGATGGCTATTATACTTTACATCTCTAAAAATGCTTATATAATTATTTCCCTTACAAACCCGAGCAACGCCGGGCGATACTGCTAGTGTATATATAAAAATTAAAAATTGTATAATACAGCAGCATTTTCGAACTTCATTTTTTACAAATATATATATATATATATAATATATATATATATAATATATATATATATGGTGGCTTCCCCTCGTTATCGAGTATGGCCATTGCACGAAACTTAAGACATTTATTGGATGGCCGTTGACTCTATACATATATATACATTCACACACACACACGCGCATATAACACTTAGTTTTCACACATTACTGGCTCAAGCCTAGTCTAACATGATAACCCCCAACTGGGTTATATGGATGAGAGTACGTACATGTGCATGTATATATTCATAGAAGGAAAGAAGAAATAAATGTGCCCGAGTAAATGAAACTTAGATTCAATACAACACGCGACTTTGTTTATCGTGGAAACTATGTGCACTCACACCATTACCTCCCCCTCCCCCCCACACACACATACATGTGTGTATGCATATACATATATATATAATTACATCCATACATATATATAATTACATGTATACATACATACATCTTTTTGCGCATGTGCGTATTTGAATCTATGTATACCTGTGTATGCCTACGTATTTGTAATCATTGGTGATCCTACGGCGAAAGGTGTATGTCTGTGTGTGTGTGTGTGTGTGTGTATGTGTGTGTGTGTGTGTGTGTGTGTGTGTGTGTGTGTTTGTATGTTTGCGTGTGTGTGTGTGCGTTTGTGTGAATGCATGTGTGAGACTGTGTGTACTTGTGTATGCTCGCAGACCGCGCGCTCTTCTTAATTGTCGCTGAATCACGCAGCTTTTGCCACCTTTGTGACAATTACCACATTATTCATTAAATCAGGCAATCGTTCGCTTTTTGTTACTGTTGTTTTCCAAAATCTTTTGTTTTCAAATAAAACAATATGTCGGCAATTAGAAATAAAAGCATTTATGGACGTTATAAAATGATTAATAATCGAACAGCTTCCGAATGATGAAGCTTTATTATTCTATCCAAATATGAGCTTATTACTCTATTTATGTAGACTAGCTGATGATTAAAAAATGGTTATTGCTGAGAAAACCAGACGAGAAATACAATAACTTTTTTCAGAAAAGAAACAGTAATGTTCAAGTCTTATATCTTGAATATGAGCATATTATTTTTTAAGTAATTAATACATAAATAATAACAATTTCTGCTCCCTTTCTTGCATTGTGAAAATATAACTGAATTCTATAAATATAAAAGCAATAAATCGTGTAAATTATAGGATCATTTTTCACATAAAATACTTTTTTCCAGAGTTGACCGATACTGCAGTATAGAAACAGTATAGCAAATGTGAAAGGCCACATATTACGAAGTGAAATATTACAAATATCAGCTAAAAATAGCTATCAAATCATAGCTAGATGTGTGCTATGTCTGAAAAATACACGTGATGGTTATGGATGAGATACCTTTGATCATACACCAACTTGCAAAAAAACAACGTTCAGAATCACCAATTTAGAATCACCAATTAAAATATTTCAAAATGTTATCCGGGCATTATATAACAATCTCCTTAATTAGCGTGTCACAGGAAACATGTTTATCGGTATATTCTTTGATACAATTAACGATCAGTCTTTGAGAATAATATATCGAGGTTATTATTCGCAACATATACACTTGGTAATCGCTGCAACAACTGGAGCGCTCCTCTTTCGTTAAACACATTCTTTCTTTACATTTAGTTCAAAAACTCAGAGCGTTCGCGGCACAAATCACGTTCTTTAGTGTCAACTGTAAACATGATTTTAAGCCGCTATGGAACATACTACGTTTTCCATATAGTTCATGATTCGGGGGAAACATCATTCCAATATGAGTCGCTGCAGATATCTGATCCCTTTGAACTTTTTCGCATAATCCGTATGGACAGACAGTAAGTGCAATTAACTTATCTAAAAGCAATTTTGCCGTGTTATTAGCATTTCGTCACTACCTTTATTATCAATATATCGACCTCAAGTGACGGCCGGAGATAACCGGAAAGTATTTTCTTCTATAGTTCTATAGTTTTATCTGTCACTAGATTTAAAAACACGAGTTTTTAAATGTGTAACAAGACGTATTTACCTAAAGGAAATCATTGAATTTTTTTATTTTGTTAAACATTAAGGATGCGAGCTGACAGGATTGTTTATCCCCCACCACCACCACCACCATCTGACAATTGACAGCCGATGTTAGTGTGTTTACGTCCTTGTAACTTAGCGGTTCGACAAAAGAGACAGATAGAGTAAGTACCAGGTTTTTAAAAAAAAGTAATGGGGACGATTAGTTTGACTAGAAACACTTCAAGGTGATACCCTATCATGGCCACAGTCAAATAAATGACTGAAGCAAATAAAAAATAAAAGACGTGTTTGTGTGTGTGTGTGTGTGTGTGTGTGTGTGTTTGCGGTGTATGTATGTGCGTGCGTGTGTGTGTGTGTGTGTGTGTGTGTGTGTGTGTGTGTGTGTGTGTGTGTGTGTGTGTGTGTGTGTGTGTGTGTTTGCATGTGTATGCGTGTTTGTGTGCGTATGAACAAATAATTTTACAAACGTGCCGCTAAGCATACTTAGCCGCATTTTGTCCGTCTTCACGTATTGAGTTGAAACTCCGCCGAGGTCGATTTAACTTTCATCCTTTTTCGGTGTCAATAAAATAAGTACCAGTTGAGCACGGGGTCGAAGTAGTCGACTACTCAACTTCCCCCAAAATTTGATGTCTTGTGCCTAAGAAGAAATGATTTATATATATATATATATATATATATTATATATATATATATATATATATATAATTAATACATATATATATATATAATATATATATATATATATAATTAATACGGAGCAGCCAAAACTATTGAATATTTTTTACTATCAACACAAGCAACCACCCACATGCATATACGCGCGTGTGTGTGTGTGTGTGTGTGTGTGTGTGTGTGTGTGTGTGTGTGTGTGTGTGTGTGTGTGTGTGTGTGTGTGTGTGTGTGTGTGTGTGTGTGTGTGTGTGTGTGTGTGTGTGTGAATCTCTGCTTTGGCATGGTTTCTACAGATGATTGCCCTTCCTAACGCCAACTACTTCACAGAGTGATTTAGGTGCGTTTTTCATTGTACCAGCACTGGTTACATCCCCAAGTATCCGCAAAGCAAGGCCCCGCCACTGGTTGTAGTTATAGGATTTGGGAATAAGGAACTAAAGTAGATTGGAATCATAATATATTTTGTTCATTTTTAAAGATCAAAAACACCTTTCATTCTCCTGGGGGGTAACCAAATAAATAAATATGGAGGTTTAATGTGCATTTAATTATACTTATAGAATCACTTATCGATCCTCTCTTAAGATATGGATATTATTATGCATGCAGATGCTGTCTGCTTCTTCTTCCAATCAGGACTCACGCCATTAGCCACAAAGAATAATCTCTAATTCAAGCCTACTCTAAGCTACTAAGAATGAAGATCCACCCACTACACGCGATAGACTGGGGGTTGCACGGGCACGAAAGCTACGTTGTTATCCTCATTCCGTAAACGGTGGCTTTTAACGGGTGGAGAGCTGAACTATCCTGGGGTACAGAGGATTCACAATCTAGACTAGGGTTTACCACACCATAGTGGGTTACACCAGGGTTCCTCTGCTTTGCGCCAGAAGTAGGAAGAAAGGGTGAGAGAAAGTTGTGGTAAAAGAGTACAGCGGCGTTCACCACCCTCCCCCGCCGGAGCCTCGTGGAGTTCAAGTGTTTTTGCTCAATAAACACTCACAATGCCTGGTCTGGGAACCGAAACCGCGTTCTTACGACCGCGAGTCAGCTGCCCAAACCACTGTGCCAACGCGCCTCCACTTGCAGATGCTGTTGCTGCTGCTGCTGTTGTTATCGTTCATAGTTGCATCAAGTCGTGTTTGGAGTCTTGCAATTTCCTCTAGAGATTTACCTGGCTTCACAAAAACCGGACTAGTGAGTGAGCTAACGAGTCCTCAGCAACTAGCCCCTATTATCAACAACAGCATAATATCAACAACAGCACAACAGCAAGATAAACATTTTATTTTGTCTTTTCTTTTTGTTGAGTGGGGTAATGAAGTAGATAACGAATTATCGCCGATGGCTCAATTACATTTAAAACAATAGCGCAGGGAAATGTTTGTCCTCTGTTTACTGAACAGTTAACCGATTTCTGAGAGCAGGAACTTCAGCAGTGTAATATTTACGGATTACTAATATGTGTATATGTGCGTCATGTGTGTGTGTGTGTGTGTGTGTTATTTGCTTGAATGAGTTTGATGTTTGGTTAGGCGATTCAGGATGACTGAAGATAGTGTATTACTGGAGGTGGTGGTGGTGGTGGTGGTGGCTATAATTATCGTGTCATCATCTTCTTCACCTTCATCATCACGTATTCAATAGTATTTGGTTTCGATTGTGTAGAGCTCGAGTTGTATGAGTTATTTAATTGGACTGGATGGGGATTGCGTAGACTATGTATTGCGTAGATTGTGTTAAACTAATGATTCCGAACATAATCACAATGTCTCATATTTTTTTCGCGGGATTGGTTCAGAAGTCAGTCATATATATATAGACACCGGTGTGTCTATACTAATATTGATTCCAAATTTTGGCACAAGGCCAGCATTGTCGGGGAAGGAATTAAGTCGATTACATCAATCCCAGTGATTTTATCGTCCCCTAAAGGATGAAAGGTAAAGTCGACCTCGACGGAATCTGAACTCATGGTGTAAAGACGGACGAAATGCCACTAAGCATTTCGCCCAATGTGCTCAAAACTCTACAAGCTCGCCGCCTAAGTATTATTTTTGATATTGACTGGCGATAAAAGCGACCAGCTGGCAAAATGGTTAACATGCTGGACAAAACAGTGGCATTTCTTCCGGATTTACATTCTGAGCTCAAATTCTGCCAATGTCGACTTTGTCTTTCATATTTTCGAGATCGATAAAACGAGTACATGCTGGGTACTGGGGTCGATTTAATCGACTTACCCCTCACAGAAACTGTTATCCTTGTGCCATAATTTGAAACTAATGTTGGCTGGTGATAAAGGCGACGAGCTAGCAAAATGGTTAGCACGCCGGACAAAGTTTTTAGTGGCATTTCTTCTGAGTTTACGTTCCGAGTTCAAGTTCTGCAGTGGTCGACTTTGCCTTTTCTTCTTTCAAGGTCGATAAAATAAATACCAGTTGAACACAAGTCGATGAAATCCATTAGCCCCCTACCACCAAATTTCAGGTCGTGTGTCTATAAGAAAGAAAAATATATATTGACTGGCGATTGTGTTGTATGAACTGTGCAGAGAGTGCTTTGTGTAAATTATGTTATTGACTTTAAAAAGTCTCGTACAATATGTGGATTTTTCTTTACAGGAATAATTTTGGGGCTGTGTGTAAATTTTAAAGTCTTGTATGATTTTAATGCTTTTTGTTTCGTTGTTTTTGTTTCTTTATCAAAATCCGTGCATCAATTACTTTTGGTTCCATTTTTCTCTCTTACCCTACACCTTACTTATTTCTATTTCAAAATATTTTAATAATTTTTTTTTATTTAATAAATCTCAGAGCGAGTTATAAACAGTAGCTACAACACATCGTGACGTATATTTGCCATTTAAATATGGCTAACCCCTAAGGGTGGATGCTACTGTAGTTTGTAGCCCCAGGAGGACACCTCCTCCAGCTGGCTTTAGACACACTTTCTGTGCCCTATTAGTGTTTGCAAAGGGAAGCCATCCTTCCCGTCTTCAACTTATGATACACACGGACTCGAGTTTCTGAGTATTGACCCGTCATCGGCGTGTGACAATCACAGTTGTCGATAAGAAGCAGGTTCCCTTCTACAAACTACAGTAGCATCCACTCTTAGGGGTTAGCCATATTTACATGGCAAATATACGTTTTTTTTTTATTTCTTTTCCTGCAATGTTTTGGTTAGAAGCTATCAAGATTGCTATCATACTAAGAACATTTTCATTCTTGTCTTTGTTTAACATATCAGGTTGATTCGCTTTGATATAACGATCAGTAGTTGATTAGCCCAAGACCAGCCTAGATGGAGAAAATGTAAGATCAGAGGCGCTTCAGCCGTGACCAACTACTGTTTTCAAGTATATAACTATGTTTACGTTATACTTTTATCCTTACAGTTTTAAAATAGCAGGTGTAAATGGGAGAAGATTTAGCTTCTATTTCTTGTAGGTCGAGCGAGTGCATATTGTTTTCGGCGGCTCATTATTTGGGTAGTGTATTGGTAGAATCTTACGAGAGTGACGGAAAAACACCTTTTGGTTTTGTTACGGCTCTTTGCATTCTGAGTTCGATTCCCGCTGAGATCAACTTTACCTTTCAATCCACCAGGGTCAATAAAATTAAGTAACAGTCAAGAACTGAGTTCGATGGTATCAACTAACCCCTTCTCCTCAAAACTGATGCCCATGTACCTTAATTAGAAATCATTATTATGATTGCTTTTAGGGCAGCGAGCTGGAAGAATCGTTAGCACGCCGAGTAAAATGCTTGGCGGCATTTCATCTGCCAATGTTCTGAATTCAAATTCTACCGAGGTTGACTTTGCCTTTCATCCTTTCAGAGCCAATAAAATAAGTACCAGTTGAGCACTGAGGTCTATGTAATGGACTAGCTGGCCTTGTAACGAAATTGCTGGCCTTGTACTAAAATTTGAAACCATTATTATAATGGCATTTGTAGTTATCTTGTTCATAGGGCGTAGGAGTGGCTGTGTGATAAGTAGCTTGCATACGAGCCACATGGTTCCGGGTTCAGTCCTACTGCGTGGCACCTTGGGCAAGTGTCTTCTACTATAGCCTCGGCCCAACCAAAGCCTTGTGAGTGGATTTGGTAGACGGAAACTGAAAGAAGTCCGTATATATGTACGTATATGTGTGTGTGTGCCTGTGTTTTTCCCCCCAACATCGCTTGACAACCGATGCTGGTGTGTTTACGTAACTTAGCGGTTCGGCAAAAGAGACCGATAGAATAAGTACTAGGCTTACAAAGAATAAGTCCTGCGGCCGATTTGCTCGACTCAAAAGGCGGTCCTCCAGCATGGCCACAGTCAAATGACTGAAACAAGTAAAAGAAAAAAAGAAGAATAGTCTATGGCGATAGATTGTCAGAATCATTAGAACGTTGGACAAAATGTTCAGCAGTGTTTAGTCATAGATCCACGTCGTGAGTTTAAATTTTGCTGAGGTCAGCTTTACCTTTCATCCTTTCGGGTTGTTCGATGTTATCGACTAACCCATTCCCAACAAATTGTTGACTTTATGCTTAAATCAGAAATCATTATTTATTCATCATTTGATTATTACATTTTTTTTTCTTTTATATCAAAAATAATTACGCACATCTTTAAAAACAGTCGTAAAAATGGTTTGTGAAAATGTCTTATCATTGTTTGCAGAATCTAGTATCTTCTGCAACGTGTCTATCGCTGTCCTTGTAGATAATATGATCGAAATACATGAAGTGTTTCCTTTATTAAAACAAGATTTAGACAGGTCTTGAAAAACATGCAAAAAGTGTCCAAGATTAAGAAATACTATAATAAAATTCCCTAACATTATTTACAAATCCTTGTAGTGTTATGTTCTGGAACCTGCTTAAGATAGATCTTACAGGACATATCCTTATAATATAGATCTTGCAAGGTAATCTGGTTATATCTTTTGCAAGACTGGTTGTCTATTATTGCAGTTGAGTCAATTACAAATAGAATGTTAAACACACTCCTTAAACAGCAAAAATGTTTTTTGTTTCAAAAGTTAGGACGATATAATTCATTTGCTTTCATCTGACTTCCACAAAACATTATAGTCATTTGATACTTCTAAGTTCATAATTAGCATGCTATTATCCTTTTCGTCATTTAGAATTACGTCAGTCGTATTGCTATCTGGTGGTATGTCTCCACACTGAAGTTCTGTATCATTTTCCATACTGCGTCAAAACTCTTTTCTTGAAGCAGCTGAAATTGGGTGCAAAGTTAATATACTCTTTTACTCTTACTCTTTTACTTGTTTCAGTCATCTGACTGTGGCCATGCTGGGGCACCGCCTTTAATCGAGCAACTCGACCCCAGGACTTATTCTTTGTAAGCCCAGTACTTATTCTATCGGTCTCTTTTGCCGAACCGCTAAGTAACGGGGACATAAACACACCAGCATCGGTTGTCAAGCATTGCTAGGGGAACAAACACAGACACACAAACACACACGCGCATATATATATATATATACATATATACGACGGGCTTCTTTCAGTTTCCGTCTACCAAATCCACTCACAAGGCATTGGTCGGCCTGAGGCTATAGTAGAAGACACTTGCCCAAGGTGTCACGCAGTGGGACTGAACCCGGAACCATGTGGTTGGTAAACAAGCTACTTAATATAATTATTATTATTGTTGTTGTTGTTGTTGTTGCTGCTGCTGCTGCTGCTGTTGTTGTTGTCGTCGTCGTCGTCGTCGTTGTTGTTGTTGTTGCTGTTTTTGTTGTTATTAAGGCAGCGAGCTTGCAGAGTCGTTAGTACGCCGAGCAAAATGCTCAGCGGTATTTCGCTCGTCGCTAGGTTCTGTGTTCAAATTCCACCGAGGTTGATTTTTGCCTTTCATCATTTCGGGGTCGATTAAATAAGTACCAGTTACGCACTGGGGTCGATGTAATCGACTTAATCCCTCTGTCCGTCCTTGTTTGTCCCCTCTGTGTTTAGTCCCCTGTGGGCAATAAAGAAATAAAAAAATATTATTATTATTATTATTGTTTTGTGGTGCATGGTAAAACCACTCCTCAGATGCGCATTTATATTTTCATAGACAAACAATGCACAAGAGAAAGAAATGGTTAGAAAATAACAAGCATTAATTAACAACGGTTATTCTAACAGACTAGCAGATCAAGTTACAGAAGAATACAGACACCAATACAATGCAACAAATACATCAGAAAATAAAACCGATAAAAATAACAAAATCCGCAGAAAATTTATTAAATGAATCAAATGCATGAAAACTATCGAACACACGAACACATAATTAAAGTCCTCATTAAAACGGAACACAAAATGAATCAGAACCGAATGTAAACTAATAACACTAGTCAACAAAAAAAGACCTTTTTTTTTTTTTACACCAAACATCTTTTTTAGCTAATTTGAAGGCACTGAATCTGAAAATGACCTTACTTTTTCTTGGTTAGCCTCTATTTTTGCTGTACAGAAATGCCTCATTTTTGGAAAAAAAAAAGCATTTTTTTTTTCATTTGTTTTCGATGGCAATATCTCTCAAAGTGAAATCGTGGAAACTTTTCAATTCATATTTAAACCAACAAATATTGGTCTGCTTATTGCAATAACAGTCAAACCCTAAATCTTTAAAAATAATGCGATTAAATATAGCAAGACCAACAAGTATTTTCATCAAATCATTAAATAAACTAACAGGAGAAATGTAACCTTCATGAACATAAGAACTAGGTAAAAAATTTCTTTTTCTTGGTTGTCTCTCATGTTCAATGTTATTTGTCTCCCTTTTGATACTCCAGCAGTAGTCAGCCATCATTCGTTTGTCCCACTGTCTCTGGTAACGCTCTTCCATTGTTTTGATATCCTGGTGGAATCGTTCTCCTTGCTCATCACTCACATCGCCGCAATTATCCGGAAATTTATCTAGATGGTTATGTAAAAATTGAACCTTAATACTCATATTAGCACCTATGTTTTGTAGACTTTTCAACAGCTTTTCCACTAATTTCTTGTAGAATTCGGCCCGGCGATTGCCTAAGAAGTTTTTACACCACGTCAACAAACGATGTCCAAGCGCGTAATTCCAAGTCATTCTTTGAATTTACAAATTCAACACCCTTAATGAGTTACCTGACATCAGGACCATCAAACACTACTGCTTTGAGTTTTTCGGTGCTAAGTCCTGGAAACGATTTACATATATACTCAAAACATTTACTTTGTCGAGTGATTTTGCATACCGTTTCATTAAACCCAATTTGATATGCAAAGGAGGGAAGATGATTTTTTTTCTTTCGGAAATAGCTCTACACTAATAACGTTCTTTTCACTGACCTTCAACTCTCACGGTGGCCAATCTTTCCTTTTCCAGTGCTCCTATTTTGCTTTACTGCCCCACATACACAAAAAACATGAGAATTTCGTGTAGCCACTTTGTTGATCAAACAGGAAATTTACCATTTTCAAATTGACACATAACACCCATTTATGTTTGGTGTAGTCAATCAGATCCATAACCTGTTTGATGGCATCATGTTTTTCTTTCAGTGTTGTTGAATGACCTATAGGTATTGGCGCATACATGTTGGTATTATGGAGCAAAACACATTTCAAACTAGGTTTTGAACTATCAATGAACAATCTCCATTCATCAGGATCGTATGTGTGGACGCCTAGTGGAAGAAGAATGCTCACAGCATCATTGCAATGAACAAGATCCGTGTTCTCATTACAGAATGTTACAAATTCGGCATCCCTATTTCTGTTACCTTTGTACGTTTTGCTAACAGGTGTTTTTCGTTGAGCCTGAAGACCAAAAGTTCTGCTGATTCTTTGCTTAGATTTAAGTCACGAACCAAATCATTCAGCTCATTTTGGTTAAACAGCTCTGGCACGGTTTCGGGAACATAGTCAGGGTCGTTTTCGCTGTGTTTCTCATTTACATCAGTATCAGACTCGTCACTTTCAACAAGTTTCAAAAACGTTTCGTTAAAAGCTAGGATTGGCAAATTATCTGAATGCAGCACTGGTCGAATAGCGGAATGAAGAGTGGGATAGTCGATAGATCTGCGTTTCTTCTGGTCCAGTCCCGCAACACTGACTGAGTAGAAGTAACATTTGTCAGAGTGGTTCTTTGGCTCACGCCAGATCATAGGAATAGCGAATCTCAGCGATTTTCGGGTACTTGAAGTCCACTGTTTTATGTGTGCTAAACATGTCTTGCAAACAATGTGAGGGGCCCATGATTTGTCCTGATCACCAAGCTCGACGCGAAAGTAAGCACAATAGGCTTTCTTGTAAAAGTTAGATATCGGTTTCCTGTTGGCTTTCGGTGTGAACTCGCCGCAGGTATGGCAAAATAAGTTGGGATCATTTTTGCATCCACTCGTTGAAACCATGTCATTTGATATCTATCTCTATGATTTAAAAAGAGCATGAGTTGGTTGAGCATTTAAATTACAGTTTGTGTGTTCACATTTAGGTAATTTGATCTTTCCTAATGTCCTATGGAAAGACTCGTAAAACTGTCAATAACAAAAGACGGAAATACTCATTATGCTGATTGTACTTTGTATATTCGTAATCCCGCGAAGAGGGCAGATGTTTTGGTGAAACCATTTTCATGATGTTCATCAGGTGCAATGGAATAGGTATATTCAATTAGAATGTCTTTAGTTGAAGTTTTTTTCCAACTGTAAAAACAAAAGCTCATGTGCTTGGTTTCCTTCCGTTTTGAAGGGATAAAAGTGAGGGGATATACGTATGAATATCAAACAGAAGATTTTAGGGTTTCTGTTTTTTTTATGTTACCTTAATTATCAGATTTAATAAAGTGTATTACTGATAAAGTTTATCAGTTAATTTGAACTTTGGCAATAAATTGGAAAAAATCGGTACTTCTATTTTAAAAGTTTTGACTCAAAAAGACTTTTTTCTTATAAAAATAGTTTATTTCAGGTGGCTGACATCAATTGCTCGGCCTACCTGAAAATTCATGGTTTTCTACTACTTTTTTTAACTAAATTTTGCGAACATCCAAGATTGTAAATTGATTCTTTTTCCAAAAATGAGCAATTTCAGTACAGCAAAAACGGTAGCTAACCTTGAAAAACTAAGGTCATTTTCGGAATCAGCACTATCAGCACTATCAAATTAGCTAGAAAACGTGTTTTGCTTCTTGGCACCAAAAATCGTATTGACCAGTGTAATATACTAGAAAAATAACGCCAAAAATATCTTTGTCGATAACACTCCAGCAGCATGTTAAGCCAAAGAACAAGCTACGAATGACTGTTGTAATCTATAAATATGACTATAAAACCAACTGACGTAAATTCAGGACTAGTTCTTATTTTGGAATACTTACAATTCCCTACAAAAATAGATTACCTCTCGAAGTCATACTCATATCCCTATACAATACCAAGATCAACACACAAAAACACACACGTCAAAAGATAACACGTGTATGCTGGTATGACTTAACGGCTAAAAATTTCACTGTAACAAACAAACACGTGACTATTGACCAATGAAACTAACGGTTAAGAAAAGCTTTGGCGAACAAGTCAACATGAATTCAACCAGTATATAAGAAACAACACAGACACAAAATACATTCAATTCATGAAAATGTAACTGCTAAAATTTGGAAACGTCGAATTTAAATTAAACTTTGTAACAAATTAACAAATAAAAAAAGCTAATGGGAAAACACGAAAAAAAACTTAAATAAAAATACATATTAACTACAGAGTTGACGTGCAACTGATATTTTTTAAGCGATTTGTTCAGGGTGCAGATGATTTTGTGGTGTTACTGATGATAAATTAAAATCTCATGTGTAGAGAGCGCACTTGAAAGTATGTGATCGTGAGTGGCTGGCGCTAGGAAGCATCTAACTAAAAGATTGTGAAGTTCTTATCTCTTTTGGAGGAGTAGAGACTTGGTGCGAGACATACTTTGTAACACCATATGTTGAAATCTATGACATCATAGAGTAAGCGCACTTGAAAGTATGTGATCGTGAGTGGCTGGTGCTAGGAAGCTTCTAACTAAAAGATTGTGAAATAAGTTCTTTTCTCTTTTGGAGGAGTAGAGACTTGGTGCGAGAGATACTTTGTAATACCATATGTTGAAATCTATGACATCATAGAGTAAGCGCGCTTAAAAGTATGTCATCGTGAGCGGCTGGTGCTAGGAAGCTTCTAACTAAAAGATTGTGAAATAAGTTCTTTTCTCTTTTGGAGGAGTAGAGACTTGGTGCGAGACATACTTTGTAACACCATATGTTGAAATCTATGACATCATAGAGTAAGCGCACTTGAAAGTATGTGATCGTGAGTGGCTGGTGCTAGGAAGCTTCTAACTAAAAGATTGTGAAATAAGTTCTTTTCTCTTTTGGAGGAGTAGAGACTTGGTGCGAGAGATACTTTGTAATACCATATGTTGAAATCTATGACATCATAGAGTAAGCGCGCTTGAAAGTATGTGATCGTGAGTGGCTGGTGCTAGGAAGCTTCTAACTAAAAGATTGTGATGTTTTTATCTCTTTTGGAGGAGTAGAGACTTGGTGCGAGACATACTTTGTAACACCATATGTTGAAATCTATGACATCATAGAGTAAGCGCGCTTGAAAGTATGTGATCGTGAGTGGCTGGTGCTAGGAAGCTTCTAACTAAAAGATTGTGAAGTAAGTTCTTTTCTCTTTTGGAGGAGTGGAGATTTGGTGCGAGACATACTTTGTAACACCATATGTTGAAATCTATGACATCATAGAGTAGGAATTGAAAATTGCAAAGGAGTGGACGTTTTACTCTTCGTGTTTGTGTGAACCAAATAACTGTTAGTATGTAACTCTAGTATCAATCGAGATAAAGTCTGGTGAACTACAATACATGATCGTATTATGAGGGTGGAGTAATTTCATTTCACTTTTGGATAGGCAAGTACGTGATATTTGTGATATTTGTTCCAGCTTTCAGCATACTAATGAAGTACTGGGTTCGTCTTTCCCCCCACCCTCACCTCTCTCTCTCTCTCTCTCGGAAACGGCTACATAGTGCAGTGGGAAGGGTTGTGAGGGATGGTCGCTCACGGCGTCTCATTCGCCACAAAGGAAGAAAAGTTAAGCGAAACTGTTTTAATTTCGTTTGAATTGCATCAATAATAGCTTAAGAAAGGCATATTTCTTGCCGTTTCTCTATAACTAACTTTAGTTGGCTGTATTAGACGAATAATTATTATTACTGTTATAGAACACTGCATACTGATGGATTGGCAAAACCATTTGCGCCGGTCAAATGTGTTGCGGTTTTTTTGGGGTTTTTTCATGTTCTGTGTTCCAAATCTACCTCGGTTAATTTTGCCTTTCATCCATTCTGGGTCGATAAAGTAAACAGTAAAGTACAAGACGATGGTAAAGATTAACTCCTTTCTCTGAATAACGCTGGCCATGTACCTAAATTAGGAATCTAATTATAGAGCATCGTAAAATTTTCTTTTTAATGGTAAATGGGAGAAAAGAGAAATAGTGTCATGACTCTTTCTAGTGGAAAGAAGAGACCTGATCTAAATACTTGCAGCAGAATGGACTCCGCTAAAAAAAACCAAAACCATGTGGTGGGGATAAACCGCGCGTTAGAATAATTCTAGCATCCAAAAATAGTAACTGCTCCTCCGATTATCAAAATTCATTCCAGTTTCTGTCCCCGCGAAACTCGGATAGAAGACAACTGTCCTTGGTGCTATGTTGTGGGATTGAACTTGTAGTTCTGTAGCTGTTTAACGTTATGTAGTTGCTTCATGAACTTCCTAGTCCCGCAACCATGCAGCACACAGATTAGAGAACTGCTGACGAGAAGAGACTGGAACGATTGTTCGTTTTCCTTTGTTTTGGGTTTTTTTTTACTTATTGATTCTATTTAACTTCACTAGGTTGTTAAAATCTCACTGAGAAAAGTGTGAACATCACAACGTATGCTTACTTGCTTTCTCAATGAGCCTCAATCTTACTCGCTTTTCTCAGTAAGCCTCAATCACCGGTGAATTTATTTCGATTCTGAGAATGATAAAATAGGTGAAATGCCGATTTATATTTTCACAGGATCTATTTGAGGTAGACGATAAGTATCGCAAAGTGTGATATCATATTAACATGCAAGTGTTCAAAATGTCTTCCTGCACTTCGCGACAGCGTTTTAATCGAGAAATCCAAGCTGGTGTGGCATTTTGAAGTGTAACTTGAGGAATGTCATTCCAAGTTTTTATCAAGCACGTTTTCAATCCATCAATGACGGTATCTCTGCTAATAACAAGCTCCAGACACAGTAATCCATCACATTTAAGTCCAGACTATTTCAAGGTCATTCTTCAAGTGCAATAAAATCAGGGGTAGATTGCTGAAGAAACTGAACTGTAACCCTGGCTGTTTGAGGCTTTGCACCATCCTGCTGCCATATCCATAACTCGTCGCCCTTGACTTCCTATACTGGCCTTGAGAAAAGTATGAGTATAATACTGTTTGAAAAGGCGGCGAGCTGGCAGAAACGTTAGCACGCCGGGCGAAATGCGTAGCCGTATTTCGTCTGCCGTTACGTTCTGAGTTCAAATTCCGCCGAGGTCGACCTTGCCTTTCATCCTTTCGGGGTCGATAAATTAAGTACCAGTTACACACTATACCAGTAGATATAATCGACTTAATCCGTTTGTCTGTCCTCGTTTGTCCTCTATGTATTTAGACCCATGTGGGTAGTAAAGAAATATATAATACTGTTTGAAAGAATAGAGAGTGAAAGTTGGTGAAAGCTGAGTTGAGACAACAGGAGACTGTCTGTACATATCAAACTTTTATTTTAGACGAAGGTCATATAAGCTAAAATGTAGTGGCTTTTGTTTCATATTTATAGCTAACATGGAACTCTCCGTAGGTATATCTATATATATATATAGGTACACAGGCGCACGCATAAATACATACATATAATATGCATGTGTGTATTTACATACATACATACATACATACATACATACATACATATGAGCATGTCTAGATATGCAAGTATATGCATGAGAAGTCATACATACAGCAAAACATACAACTCAGCACGTATACATGCATACAAAGTACCCTGTTGTTGATGTTAAAATTCCAATGAAGGAGCCTTGGATCTAGGTTAGAAACAAGCTCTTTCTCTATTGGCAAGAAATCTTGAAATAAAACTGAATAATGACATACATAGGAGGTGCACTCCAGGCGTTTTGAAACTTTTTAGAAAAGGCAGTTATAACAATCCTAGATTATTGTGATCTTATAAGCTTACCTGCCAACTTTTCTGACTTCCACGGGGGCCTTCGTGAAGGGGCTGGAGCGCAACCACAAGGACATTAACGTCAGAGGTCCTACTCTGAAGGAGATTAGAGTTTTGGACTCCTTTAAAATCAATAAATGTCTCTCCTGAAAAAGTTCGGAACTTTATGGGATGCACAGGCGTGGCTTTGTGGTAAGAAGCTTGCTTTCCAACTACAAGGTTCCGGCTTCAGTCTCACTGCGCGGCACCTTGGACAAGTGTGTTATATAACATCAGGCGACCAAAGCCTTGTTAGTGGATTTGGTTGAAGGAAACTGAAAGAAGCCTATCATATATACAATATATATATATATATATATGTGTGTGTGTGTGTGTAAGTGTGTGTGCGTGCGTATGTATGTATACATACATCTATGTGTGTGTGTCTCTTTGTGTAAGTGTTTGTTCACCACCGCTTCAAACCGGTGTTGGTGCGTTTATGTCCCCGTAACACATTGAAAAAATAGCGATAGAATACTATAGGCTTAAAAAATCCTGGGGGTCGATTTGTTCGGTTAAAAACCTTCAAGGTGGTGCCCCAGCATGGCCGTAATCAAATGAACGACAAAATTAAAAGATTAAAGTTAAAAAGATATATATATATATATATATATATATATATATATATATATATGTAAACAGTAAAAAATAAATACAGACATGGACAAGAACATGAAACACCAAAGAGACGACACAAGAACCACAGGACGGGACATTCGAAGCCCTCAGTCATCAGTCAAGAACCAGATCATCTTCGCAATTTCGGCTGATTAATCTTGAGATTGCTCCGATCTGGGCAGCCCCCAAAGGAAAATCTAAGCCAAGCGCATTAGATCCCTTGGAAGAAAGCTTCGAATGTATACAACACGAGGACGGAAAACGAACGAAGTACACGAACAAAAATACAGAATACGTGACACCAATAAGGAAAGCACGAATAAGAATACAAAAACGTAAAAACAATAACGGTAAAGATAAAAAACAAAACAAAACCAGGACGTAGGACAAGGGTCTTTCGACAGGACGAGTTGAGTTGGGGCTGGCTTATGAAGTAGTGCCTAATGGCCGCAGGGAGACGAACAAATACGTGTTGCTTCGACGACTGCTGGAACGAAAAGGGCGCCCAGCAGTGGCTAGCGGTCACGTGAGAACAAAAGACAGGAGAAAGGGACAGATGAAGAGAGAGAGAAGGTGGACGAGGGAGGAGAAGAAAGAGACAGATCGAGGGGACTGGAGGTGAGAGAGATAGAGAAACGTAGAAGGGGGGTGGAGAGGGAAAGAAAGGAAGGGGAATAAGGGAGGAGAAAGAGAGAGAGAAAGAGACAGATCAAGAGTCGTATCAATGCTAGAGAAAAAATATACTTATCGTATAAGGACAATTGTGGATACGTAGCCGCCGATTATATATGTAAACAGTAAAAAATAAATACAGACATGGACAAGAACATGAAACACCAAAGAGACGACACAAGAACCACAGGACGGGACATTCGAAACCCTCAGTCATCAGTCAAGAACCAGATCATCTTCGCAATTTCGGCTGATTAATCTTGAGATTGCTCCGATCTGGGCAGCCCCCAAAGGAAAATCTAAGCCAAGCGCATTAGATCCCTTGGAAGAAAGCTTCGAATGTATACAACACGAGGACATATATATATATATATATATATATATATATATATATATATACACTCACGGACACACACATATATAATCACGCTATATATTTATGTATATGTATGAATGCACACATAGAGACATGTATATACATGTTTATGCGTGTGTGTGTGTGTGCGTGTGTGTGTGTATGTATGTGTGTGTGTGTGTGTGTGTGTGTGTGTGTGTGTGTGTGTGTTTGACATGACACTGAAAAGAAAACGTGTTATGAATAAATAGGCTAGAAGACAGTAAGTTGATTGCTCACATATTCACTCAACTATGATACTGCGTACGTGAGATGTTTCTTGTGGGGGAGTGGTGAAGTGGATCATAAAATATATCTTGAAAGGACAATAACTGGGAACACCAAAACGTCACTTGATATATAATTTACATTTTATTCTGTTCTTTCTATTGCTATTGTTTTTGTTAATGGTGGGTGTATTAGGGGTTTTATTTTATTGGTTTCCTTTTCTCCTCTAAAGAACAAGCGACAAGAGTTGACGCCATGATCCGACTTTCTCTTCTCCCTCAATTTTCACTCACACTGCATTGTATATATTCAGGCTAGGCATTGGGCTCACATCATGCATATATACGTTTGTATATGTATGTACGTATAGATAGATAGATAGATAGATAGATAGATAGATAGATAGATAGATAGATAGATAGATAGATAGATAGATAGATAGATAGATAGATAGAGGAGAGAGGAAGGGGAGATAGAGGGTAAATCCCGTTGCTAACACTGGAGACACGAAGGCTATAACGGATCGCTTCTCTTGAACATGCACTTTTTTCCGATTCTCATCAGTCTGAAGAAGACTCGGAACATTGGAAACAATAGCGCGCGCCCTTAACCACTACGCCATATGCCCGTGGGCATATAGCGTAGTGGTTAAGAGTGGGAGTGTGGATGATGGTGTGTGGTGTGTATGCTGAGTTAAATACTATGTATGGCTGCTCGTGGATTGGGAAGGTGTTTGTGGGAGTATGTAATAGTGTGTGAAATGAATAATGAGTTGAACAGTGCGTACGGTTGTTTGTATAGTGGTGTGTGTGTGGTGAGGTTACCTAGGTAGCTGGTATACAGGTGTGTAGGTAGGGGCAGTTGGATGAAGGAAGTGTGTGAGAATCCGTGTGGGGTTGATGTTAGATGAAGAGAGGTTTTGAGATGAGCCCATACAGCGCAAAAGAAAGAAGCGGGAAGATTAATTTCTGTTCACGGCGAAGGCGGGAGTCTAATTGCCCCCTGTGCAGAGACAGTCCAAACACAGATAGATGTTGTAACGAATGACCGGTGGAGCTGAAGCGTGTTATTGTGGAGCGTGTTATTGCCGAGTCTGATGTCTTGGAGGTGCTCAGCGAACCGGTCAGCCAAGCGATGTCCCGTTTGACCAATGTACAGGGAAGGACACACAGAGCAGGAGATGCAGTAAATAACATTACTAGAGGTGCAAGTAAAGGAGTCGGTGACATATATATATATATATATATATATATATATATATATATATATATATATATATATATATATATATATATTCTTTTATATGTTTCAGCCCTAAGTCTATGGCCATACTGGAAGACAAATTAAAATAATGCTTATTACATATAATTCCTTTATTATAGCAAATTTGGATTATTTTATTCTGATTTCAATATTTTTGGTTTTAATACTATTGGTATTTATATTATAGATATTGATGTTGTTGATGCTGAGACTGTCACCTTCATCATAATTCTTTTGGTATAACACATTACTCTGCAAGTTTAATCTAATCCTCTAAAATTTCCCCCCACTATACTAGATTAAAAACTGAAAACTAATTTTAGACTCACCAATGTCCATGAAAAGCTCATATTAAATTTCAACAAAAGAATATTTGAACTATATACAATGCCAATATGGTAATGTTGCTGACCTATGTTTGTGACTATCTCTCTCCCAAATTTGGCAATACAATACTCTTACTACTACAACTACTAATAATAATATTACTCGTACTACTGTTGCTATTCCTACTAAGTACCACTCCCTCAATTGCTGCCACCACCCCACTGTAACCTGCCTTTGCCTTTTCTATTTAAACATTCCAATCTTTCTCCACTTTCCCCATACAATAGCCATTCTTTGAGTGCCCTGTTTGTAATTTCCAGCAATGACTGTCGAAGGTATCATTAATTTTCTTACGTCTTTCAATTTACTTCAATTGATCTATAGATCAATTGAGTAAACTTATCCATAATGACAACTGGAAACAGCTGTAAGCTAAATTCGCTATAATAAAGGAATTATATGAAACGAGCATTATTTTAACTTTTCTCTTATATATCACTGACGCCTTTATTAAACTGTCTCCTTTATTTTATAATCGAGAATTATACTGAAACACACGCTCACGCACATACATATATATGTGTGTGTGTGCTAGATAAATTGCAAGATATGAAGATATGAAGATTCAAAATAGCATGACTAAATATATATATGTATGTATACGTATGCGTGTGTGTGCATGTGTGTTAGTTTGACTATATATGCTTATTTATGTATGCACGTGTGTTTTTTTTATGTTGTCCTCGTGTTAAATGCCAGAGGTTATTAGATAAGAAAACAAGGTTATTTAAATTGGCGGGTATTTTCGTCATTGATAAAGGATGAAATGCTTTGTCATGAATTTATAAGCTGAATGCATAAGCTACATTAAGCATCAGAGCATTGAGGTGAGAACAGGCGACACATCGAAAGAGAACTGCCATATCTTTAAGAAACAGAGCCTCACTCAAAACGTTGCTCACCTCTGATACCTCAGATGTAATTAGTGACACATTTTGGAACTTATTCATTACAGCACATAAAACACCGTCTTATTTTCCTAGAGGTAAGTTAGTATAGTTTTTACGCGATTTACTGTCTTAAAGGATACAAATATACTTTTCAGTTTTAAGGGTTTGTGGCTTAAATCATATTATATAACAAATCTCTATACCAAATCGCCAGATGCTTTTAGATTTCCTCTGTGTGTAACTGCGTGTTTCTTTGACTAATTATATGTATTTTGATTTTTCCGTTCAATCTATAAACCAACTGTGACTTTCATGTCTTTTTTTTTTTTTTTTTTGGCATGTTGCATCAAGGATTTAGTTTTCTAGTGATTTATTTAAAAGACTGGTATGAAATTTGAATATTTGACTGTTCTTTCTAGCTGGTGGGGTGACTGAGTATAGGCTCATTTTTACCCGGGCTTCATAGCATCACTATCTTCCATTTTAAGCTCGTTTAAAATATATTAAAATATGGTGAGTTCTGTAATCTACTTTGTTGTTGGACCATCATTGATGATTTCGTCTTCACGTTGTGTACCATATCTGAGGAAAATTAGTGCGGTAAAGTTCATCTCTCAGGAGAAATTGAATTATTGATGTTACTGACTGAATCACTCTCTGTAGGCAACATGCACACACACACACACACACACACACACACACACACACATATACACACACACATACACATACACACACACACTGATACACGCAGCCTAGCTGAATTCAATGAAGTAAACTAAGAAAACATGGATCGATTTCGCAGTGTCGCCGCTACTTATAAGCGCTGAGTTGTTCTTATTCTGTGGTGTCTATTTGCAGCAACATGAAATGGGCTGTATATAAGCAGCGTATTCAAAGCAATTCTTATGGATGGTAGAATGCGAACTGCCTACCTTTCACTCAGCTATTTCCATTCTTACAGTGTCATTCTGTTCCTTGAAAGAAACAACATATTCTATTTAACGAACACTGCTGCGTAAGGGATAAATATTTTTAATCGGTTAAATCTGAAAGAAAAGACAATAACCTACGGCCTTCATATTCTCTCCAAGACCACTGAGATTGATATCGTTGATACTCTACTTCGAAAAGTAGAATATTAATCATATCAGGAAAAGCATGTGCAGACGGAATTTACAGAGTTGAGGTTCTGGAAAGGAAAGATTACGCGTAGTGGTTGGTGCAGAGTGTGAGGGTGTTAGACACAACTAAGAGGATGAGAAGCAGATAAACTAGTGAGTCAGAGCAAATGAATAGAGGTGGCTAACTCGGAGTAGAGGCCATATTTGCGATAACGACTCGGTTTTGATCCTCCAGTGAGATTAGTTAACTTCAGTTTGAACTATTACCCTTTGGAAGGACATGGACGTCAGGAATACTACATTTTCTTTTTGTCAGAAAACATCAACCCGTCTGTAATTAGTCCAAAACAAAAGTACCTATTTTAACTTTTATCAATCTTAATCAACATTTTACCAACTAAATTCCGAGATATAGTTCTTTTGACCGTTCCAGGACTTCTTTCCACTTGTTTTAACGCTTGCCCTGTCTGCCAGGCATTAGAGAAAGGCTTAAAAGAAGTGGAAAGAAGTCCTGGAATAACCTCACAAATTTCCATCGTTACACACTCCGACGCCTAGCTAATAACGATTCTAGTGTTATTAAAATGGTGGATAAGGGAGGCGCTATTGTAATTATGGACACAAGTGGGTATATTTCGGTGTGTGAAGAAGTTTTAAGTGACAAAACTTCATATGAAGAATTACCTATCGATCCAAACCCAAATTACAGAGAGGAACTTAATAAAATAATTCTGGAAATTGAGGCCAGCAATTTCATTAATAAGGCCGAATCTAGGATTTTGCGATCAGAAAGAAAAACACCTGTATTATATGGTCTCCCTGAAATACACAAATTTGGAAAAATTTGCTCCAATGCGCCCAGTTTGCAGCGGATATGAATGTTCTACAGCCAAAATTTTGGAGTGGCTGAATGGCTTTCTACTCCCTGTCGCAAAAAGATCAAGTTCCTATTCGAGATACTTTTGATTTTGATATATGAAGAGAAACGGTTCTAATCGAGTGTTCAAACTGCATCCCAGCGTCAACATGCCTCCATATTAAATACGACAAGGTATAAAGGTAGTATTTGTTGTTTAACCTCAAGTCGATCCTGAATAGGCAGATTTTTTATCAGAGGCGTCCTTTTTTTAAAACCTATTTCATCCCAAAATTACATTATTTCATTTTTCCTTTCCACCTTTTTCTAAAGACGATGGAGTTTGATTTGTGTGAGATTTGGCTACGATTTCTAGCAGAACGGCTAACTGGTAGAGGTCCTTCGTTAAAATGATGCATGAGGCAGTAGAGCCTTAAAGTAGAAAATAGTCGAAAAAGACGCCGTAATTTGTTGAATTCATCAGTTTCTTGCTACTATTCCTGCCGTGGTTGACTTTTTCTTTCATCCATCCAAATATGATACAATAAGAATCAGTAATATACTCGGATTAATTTAAACAATTACTGTTTTCTAATGAACGTATTCACAGAGCTAATCTATATGCCCTGCTTTGCTTCTTTAACTGCAGTTGTTGTTGTTGTTGTTGTTGTTGTTGCTGTTGCTGCTGCTGCTGCTGCTGCTGCTGTTGTTGGCTATTAGCGCGCGTCTACGATGAGTCTACGATTTTAAAAATAATTTAACATCATTTTTTATTCCATTTTAATGCATAATTTTTCGTGTGTCGATGGCGGCGGAGTTGGCGTCCACGCTCAAACACCTGCACCTGTGTTTGCTTCTCCCCCTTCTTCCCTCCCTCGTGAAGCTGTGGGGAAGGGAGTGTAAAGAAGTCAACGTCGTAATGCGTTGTCAAGGAGACCAGCGTTCTTTTAGAACAACGACTTCATGGCTTGAAGACACCAAAACAGAAATGGCTAAGAAAGCCCGAATTGGCATCTATAAGGGAAGTAACTCTCTAAAAATGCTTATATAGTTATTTCCCTTACAAACCCGAGCAACGCCGGGCGATACTGCTAGTAACTAATAAAGTTTCTATAAAATATCTTTCGATATTTGAAATCTTTGGGAAAATATTTATGCAACATCGTTAAACTAACTTGTGAAATGTTTTATAAACGAAGTCTAATTTTTTTTTTACTTAATTATTCAAGATAACTGGAGATTGGGTGAAATTTATGTTAATATGTTGTAACATTTTACTTGGTTTTTGGAATAATATATAACATATTGAAACATAACATTTTATACGAGAATAAAAAACTAAAATTATAGAACATAGAAAATCTTTCTCGTCGTTCAAGCAGCTTAATATTCAGTCGAAAAATCAAGAATCGGGGAAATTCCATCAAGGTTGACTATGCCGTTTATTCTTTCGGGATCGATAAAATAAGTACCAGTTGATGTAATTGACTTACCCCCTCTCCCGAAATTACTGTATTTGTACTAAAATGTGAAGCAATATTAGGAATCAGCAATGAGATTCATTTTTTTTCTCTTTTTTTTTTATTTTATAGCCAATAAAAAAAAAATTACAGTAATCACAAGAAAACTTTCGGAAATAAATACCAACGATGGCATCAAGGAAAACTAATCTTCAGCGATCGGCTGCTGCAGCGGAAACAAATGGAATGAAAACTATTGATTCGGGCTTGGATATCGGCAGGTCTGTCAAGTTTTATTATTATTACTGAGTAAGAGAGCAGTGCATGTCATCAAAGTGACACTGGGGTAAAATATACGAAGTCTTGTATATCCATCATGACTACACTTCTGATAAGAGTACACTAGCTTATGCATCACAACCATATGTGCACAAGTCTCCCTCCCCCAAATATTCAGGCCTTGTGTCTACAGTAGAAAGAATTATTAATATCATTATTATTTCTCTTTATCACAGATCATGTTGAAGCTCCTGGAGTCTTACGTGCGTAGTGGGCTTACTACCTGCAGCCAACGGTACCAGGCTATTCGTTCTGTTCAGCTGTCTAATACTTTCCTTATTATTCTGGCCGTGCCAATGAGGCAAACCTTTTGTAACAGTTCTACTGGGCACTCTATTCCATTTTCCTTTATATTCCTCTTGATGCCTTCTGATACTCTTCCCAAGGACCCAACAATAATTGGAATTATCTTCACTTTCTTCATTTTCCATTGCCGGGCTTAAGAGGGTTTATCTTTTCGCCTTCCTGCTTGACTATACGTGGGTCAAAGGGGCATGCAATATCAACTATATAGCATATGTGGTGCACCTTGTCCACCACCACTGGGTCCTGTCTGTTATGCTCTAGCACCTGATCTGTTTGGATTGGGAAATCTCAGAGGATTTTCCTGGTCTCCTATTCTGTTACTCTCTACGGTTTGTGCTCATGCCACGTCTTGCCTCTCTCTAGCCTCACACACACACACTCACTTTTCGCATAGTTTCCAGAATAGCACTTCCGCTACCTGATCTTGTCACCACAATTTGTAGTGGTTTGGGGCAAGTCTAGGGCATTTGTTCGTGATGTGGGCAAGGGTTTCATCTACCCTATTGCAGATGCGGCACAATGGAGACATTTGCTCATTCCTATGATTGATCCTCCAGTTCGTAGCCAAAGTTTGGTCTTGTGCTGCCAGTATAGTGTTCTCGGTCTCTTTTTTAGGCTTCCTTTCATCAGCCAATCCCACCTATTTTTTCAGCAACTTCTGTTGTGGCTGCATGGAATTGATTGTGTAGTCCCTTCTTGTGTAATTCTTCTTCATAACCTTTTTGCAATTCTTCCTTTGTTTCTCCTTTTTTTCTTTGCTTTCAATACTCCCTCGTTCCTAACTGTTACTAGCAAGGTTTCCTTACTTTGGACTAGCTATCTCATTAAACTCTCGAGCTCGATACGCACGCAGTTTTCCAAATTTATCAGTCCTCTTCTTACATTTGCTCTCTTCGTTTATAGGCGATCAGTGTCCACACGTGGATGATGGGCACCATCGTTAGAAGCTTTCTTGACTTTATGTCCATCTCCTTTAGTTCCCCCTCTGTCCACTTCAGGATTCCAGCGCCATATCGAACTACTGCGATTGCGCGCGTGTTTATTGCCAAAATTACGTCACTGGCATTTAGCTTTGAAGCCAGTATTTTTCTCACTCGCCGCAGTTACTCTCTTTATGTCTTTTCCTTCATGCCATTATGTTTGATTCCATCTGCCTTAAGTATTCCCAGGTATTTATAGCTGGATTGAAGTTGAATTGCCTTCATCATTTCACCACTTGGCAACCATATGTTTTCTGTTCTGGAAAGCTTTCCTCGTCTCATCCCCATCGTAGCATATTTTGATAGTCCAAACTCCATCTTAATATTATTGGAGAAAATCCACATTGACTGGGCTAGAATGTCCAGTTCTGCTTCAGTCTTTGTAAATAGCTTCAGGTCGCCCATGAATAGCAAGTGGTTCAGTTTTCCTCTTACCTCTTCCCAGATCATACCCAACTTTGTTTTCTGTAGTATTTCACTCAAGGAGATCATTCCCAGCACGAATATCAGTGGGGGAACACTCACCACTGAAAGATACGTCTCTTGATTTTCATCTCTCCTAATACTTGATTACCTGCTGTCAATTCCGATCTCCAGCATTTCATGCTATTCCATATAAAGCTTCTCATATTTTCTGCAACTCCATACATTACCATTGCTTTTATTATCCAGGAGTGTGGTATCATATCGTATGATTTACAATAGTCAACCCATGCCATGCTCGGGTTTATGTGTCTTCTCTTGCAGTTCTTGATTATTAAATTATCAATTAAGAGCTGATCCTTCGTTCCCCGACTTCTCTTTCGGCCATCGGACCTGACGTTATTTTCCACATTAGCGGAAGGCATATTATTGGTCTAAAGTTGGATGCAGCATTTCCCTTTTCAGGATCTTTGGCACACAACACTGTCTTTCCCTTTGTCATCCAGCTGGGTACTGCGCCTTTCTGCAAACACTCATCTACTTGCTACGCTATCCTTTCATGGAACCCTCTCAGCTTCTTCATCTAATAATCTTGGACCACATCTAGTCCTGGGCTCTTCCAGTTTGGGAATTTTTTAAACTGTTTTTTTTAATTATTTCTGTAGTTATCTTTGTCTTCTTGACCTTCTATATTTCTTAACCTATCTTGGATTTCATGCAGCTACTCCGCTTCTTCATTATACTCTACAGGTTGGTCCCTGATTCCTCTCCAGAATGCCTAGTTTTCCTCTGCATCTGGTATCATTATTGCGTGTAATTGTCCATCTAATTCCTGAAACAGTTTCTTCTTATTTGCTTCAAACAAGCTGTTTTGCCTGAATTGTTTTAGTCTGTTGTCACCTCTTTCCAGTCTTGCTTTGATTGCTACTACTCTGTTTCAATTCTTCAAGTATCACATCGTACCCTTTATCTTTTGTTCTATGTTCTCCCCAACATTATTCTTATACTTTCGTACTGTAATTCCCCTCTACTCAATCTATCAACTTGTCCTAAATGTCTTTTTAACTTTGTTTCTCACAAATTCGTCAATGCCTGAACGGCTCTTTACGTTCTGTTCGTTCTTTTCTTTTGTCTCCAACTCTATCTGCAGCAACCATAGCTGCAGCCCAAATAATCTTATTAGTTTCGGTTATATTTCTCGTCTGGAATAACCCAAGGACCGAATCTATCTTTTCGGTTTCAACTTTCAGCTTGTGTCTATCAATGTATCTCAGATTGGGGGTGGGTGCTTGTTCCTGGTCTTCTCTAATATATCGGCTCAGCATACCCACTATATCTTGTTGGTCATCATCGTATTCTTGTGCTATAGCTCTTCCTCTTACTTCTGCTTAACTTGCTGAGAATACATTTACATTTACACTTTGCTCTACGTCTTCACTTCCACCATTCATTTCTTTGTTCTCACTGGGCAAAATATCTGTTGGTGAAGTATTATTTCTATTTTCTACTCTCCTTTTTATCTCTTCAATTTCCATCATGTTTGTTAACCGTCCTTTTATTCTTATTGCTCTTGCCTGGTCGGCTAACAGTTGTTCACTTATTTCGAAGAGTCCTATTTCATTCCATTTTGCTTTCATTCGTTGTCGGAATCTCCTTCTCCTGCGTTTACCCCTGATCCAGCATTCAATTACCGTTCGGTTTGCCTCCTTATCCCACTTTCTTCTCTGGTTTTGTGTACAAGCAGACTCTTGATGATGACCGGACCTATACTGTTCAACCACAGGGCACCTGCCGGGCGAAAGGCTTTCACCTTTGGTTCCACCCTCATTAACACCGTTATTTGATACATGTGTATTAGACATTTTCACTCAACAATGAGTTTTGTGTTTTAAGGTTAGCTACCAACCGGTATTTATCGAAACAGTATCTCTAGTAAGATTGTCAACCAAGACTGCAGAGTTTTTACTACCCATAACTTGGGGCTGTTCCCTTTGCATTTGTGTGTTGGGCTCCATGATCATGATTCTCACTAGGAGACAGGTGAGCGTCAGTTGGTCCGGTATCTTCATCCAAATATTGCTCCGGAATTAAGTCCCGATTCGCGGTTCATTCGTCCTCATGGAGCCGTTGGACACTGACAGGTTGTCACCATTGTGACTAAGGAGTCCTATCTACTCCAGTTTTAAATCAGGGTGTTCCTTCTTCTAGACAGACTGCCAACCAAGGCTCACGAGTTCCGTCTACCCTTTTTCGAAATGGCCATTGACTCTTCTGAGTTAGCCTGCACTTTACCGGGTTCTGTTTTTAATCCCACAGGGTGTCTAAAATCCACCCTCCTCACCAAGCAAACTTAGTGGGGTTACCGGTTTAGTCGCCGACGACTCGACGGTTTCACAACGCCATTTGTTTATCATTCTAGGTAATTATCAATCTGGGTAATTATTTACTTATTCACTATTATAATTTCAGTATTACTACTAAAATCCCTATCTTATTATTTACTTGTTCACTACTATAGTTTCACTATTATTACTATAAGACTTTGAGGTCTTAATACTGTCTCACCTGATTTCTTTAAACACTAAATGATGGCAGATTTACGGCTGTTGGTTTAGCTCCTGATGATGCTGCGGCGCTAAATAGAAGAGCGAGCTTGTGTCTACTAATAGAGGTTGTTTGATTGGACTGGTAGTTGACATACCTGGCGGTCATATGGGGTCGGGTGGGAGGTGATTTTTAAGAGGAAAATCGACGCGTTGGATATAGAATAGCTAAGATATAGAAATTTATGACCATCTCAAAGTTTTAATAAAACTATAGTAGTCTATCTTTATTATTATTATTATTATTATTATTATTATTATAATTATTATTATTATTATTATTATTATTATAATTATTATTATTATTATTATTATTATTATATTATTATTATTATTCAATAGTCTTAATTTTACAAAAGTGCTTTAACTGCTCTACCGACTACAGCTCTGTGTGCATTGGATATGTGCTGTGGTTTGTTGTGATGCTCTTACTTTTACTGTATTGAAAGTGTTTTACATATGAAGTGTGCAGTGCCTAGTAGTGTTATTTTCTGTATTTTATATATACTTGTTAGTCCTGGTGTTTTTGTTATGTATTTGAATACTTTTTTATCATACCTAATTCACCTACTATGATAGAAAGTGTTTGTGTTTTTAGACTCCTCATTCGAGTTACCTCTATTTCCAGATCTTTATATTTTGAAAATTTCTCCGTTTCCTTTAGAGAAACATTATCATCTGTTGGTATTGATACATCGATTAGAAAGCATTTTTTTTGTTGGTGACATCTGACAATTATAAATGGCATATTGGCCTTAACTTCTCTATCTGTGTGTATTGGCGTATCCCAGAGTATAGTTGCTTTCTCATTTTCTGTGACCTTATCTGGTGTATGCGTATATTTTCTTTTTTTCTGTTGTTATTCCACAGTGTTGGCATAGCTTCCACTGTATATAGGTCCCAACTCTGTCGTGTCTGTGAATATATTCCTTCTTAGCTAGGTCTGGGCAGCCAGAGACAATGTGATCTATTGTTTCTTCTCCATTTCTACATATTCTGCAGTTACTTGTATTTCTTTTCATTACATGTTTTTGGTAATTTCTGGTGGGAAGGCCTTGATCTTGTGCTGCAATTAAAAATACTTTAGTCTTTGCCTTGAGCCCTGAGCTTCTCAGCCATTGTTGGATATTGCTTTGTCTATTTCTTTTCTCTTTAGTTTAACCCTGTATTTCTGTATTTGCCATGAGGGGGGTTTTTCTTGTCATCGTTCTATCAGGATACGTTGCTATTCGAGTTTTAGTTTGGATTTCAGTTGTTGTACAGCTTTCGTTGTTTCTTCGTTTTCTTCATAGTTGTAAGGTACTATGACTTCTTTTTTGTATTTGTCAGCTTCCTTAAAGACAGAAAACAGTTTTTTGTTGTGTTCGTGTTTTGTGGCTATTTGTATTAGATTTCCTTGCTTCTGAAGTAGGTATTTCTATAGTTCTATGGTGGTTATTTTGTATTAGTTTTCTAGCTGAGAATGCATTTACATTTACACTTTGCTCTACGTCTTCACTGTCACCATTCATTTCTCTGTTCTCACTGGGCAAAATATCTGTTGGTGAAGTATTATATAACCTTTCTGTGACAGATTTTGGCTAGTGCATCCTAAATCCTGTCTTATTTTTCTTGTTTTCCTGTCTATTTTGATTAGTACATTTATAGTCCAATTAAGAATATTGTAGCTGTAACTCATTAATGGGACAACTAGAGTGTTGATACCTATTATCTTGTTTCGCGCATTGAGCTGTTTTCGGTATTAATCTAACTCTATAATATTCTTTTCTTATATTCTCTCTCACTTGTGTGTGTTGTATCGTATATAGTTCATTGATTCTTAAGTATTTGTATGTCTGGCTTTCGTCTAATTCTCTTGTTTCATTTTATTTATCTAGTGTTATGATGCTACTCTTAATTAGTTTTCCTCTTTTCAAGGCTGCTTTAGCACATTTTTCTAAACCAAATTTCGTGTTTATTTCTTCTTCTTCTTCTTCTTCTTCTTCTTCTTCTTCTTCTTCTTCTTCTTCTTCTTCTTCTTCTTCTTCTTCTTCTTCTTCTTCTTCTTCTTCTTCTTCTTCTTCTTATTCTTATTCTTCTTGTATTAAAACTTACAGCTTATATTGCTGGATACGTATGGAAGTGCCAGCTGCGCACAGCCAGCAGACTAAGGTGACACTTATTTTACTGGTCATGCTTCAAGAACCCTGCAAAGAATTCTTGCAGTTTCAAGCAATACTGGTTTTTGTAGATGTTCTACATTCACACTCGCACCGACCTTTTCAGCCATGCTGGTAGTTGGGTGCTGATACTTCCAAGTACACAAGTTACTATTGGTATCGCGTCTATTCTCTTTATTGAACACAACCTTCGTATTTCCCACTTTAAATCGTCATTGTCGTTTATTTTTCATTCATTCACATTCATCCTGTTGTCACCGGGGAATGTTCTGTCGATTATCATACATGTTCTTTCTTTTTTATTCACCACAACAATGTCTGGTCAGGTGATCACACTGGATCATTGCATCCTACAGGATCTTGCAATTCTCATTTTTGGTGACTCTTTCTGTGGTTTATTGATACCACTTCTTTGCTTTTTGTAGGCCGTGATTTACACAGAATTCTCAATGGTTCGTTCTTGCCACATTGTCATGGCGTCATTTGTATTCCCGTTGTGCCAATTTCGAGTATTCGCTAACAATGTGCCATACCGTTTCTGCATTTGTCACTATCAGTAGTGTTGTTTATTCTACACTTCATATAATTGGTCCTTAACTCTTGTTCCTGAGCTGCGCATATGAGTGCTTCTGTCTCTATATTCAGATCACTCCTCCTCTTCCATAGCCACTGATCCTCTGTATCTATCTTGGCGTTCACATCGCTTGCAAACTGACCGTTCATTTTCTTTGCCTCCCATGCTTTTTCTTTTTTTTCTTTTTTTTTTCATTTCTTATTTAAATTTTTATTTAGTTACACAGTTTTTCAGTTTTGTGACACCAGCCTTCTTCATGCGTTTCAGCAGTGGCTCCATGGCATTTTTCATGTACCACTCTAGGCTGTTTTCCTCTGCTTCGATACAGTCCTGGCAACTGATCAAGCCTCTCCAACCCTTCCTTCTGGACAAGTACAGCCTATCGGTGCCTTAGGGTGGAAGGCTCCGTGTACTTTCAACATTTTTCTGGTCTTGGTATCCATTTTCTTCATTTCTCGCTTTTGCCATTTTATAATTGCCGCTCCATACCGAAGTGACGCTACCACCCACGTATTAACTGCTTGGATTTTATTCCATCCAGTCAATTCTGAGCGCAGCACCAACCTCAGTCTTCGGAAATACTCCATCTTCAGTTGCTCATTCATTTCCTTTACCATTATCTCGTTGACCTCTTGCTTAATCAGGTCTCTATTCGGTAATTCTATCCCTGCTAGAGACTGTATCTTGCCCTTTTTAGGAAGATTATTCCGCACTTCTTGAGTCCAAATTTTATTCTAATATCAGTACTAAAACAGTGGACCGTGTTCACCAAGGAACTCACTTGTGTCTCATCTTTGCCATAGAGTTTCAAATCATCCATAAAGAGGAGGTGGTTGATTGTATGGGATTTTTCCTTTAGTTGATACCCCAGGTTCACTTTCCTGAATACCAACGATAGGGGTATCATGCAGAGAACGAAAAGCAACGGAGATGGGCTGTCACCTTGGAAAATCCCTCTTCTGATACCCAGGGTGCCCGGGCTTTTTCCGCAAGATGTCAGTTTTTTTTTCTATCCCACCATACTTCTTTTCAGGAAACACGTTACATTACTCGCAATTCCAAAAAGATCTAAGCACTCAATGATCCACGAATGTGGAGTCATATCATAATCTTTGTGATAGTCAATCCAGGCCATTCCCAGATTTGTTCTTCGTTCACAATCTTGCATTATCATTTTGTCTATCAGTAGTTGATCTTTGGTTCCTCTGCATCTCCTTCTACAGCCTTTTTGTTCTGGCGGTAATATACCGTCCTCATTAAGAAATTTATACTGTTCTTCTGGAATTCCTCCTGACAGTAACTTCCACATTAAAGGGAGGCAGGAAATTGGTTTGTCAGCATTTCCCTTTGATGCATCCTTCATGCACAACACCGCCGTTCGACCTTTTGTCAACCAGCCCGGGATCACTTCTCTGTTGATCAATGCATTAAATTGCACTGCGATCAGTTTATGGCAATTACTGAACTTTTTTATCCAAAATCCCTATACACCATCAGGTCCTGCTGCTTTCGATTTGCTTATCTTTTTACTCATATTTCTGATACTGTCTTCTGTGAAGTGGTTAGTCTCTTACTGGGGATATGAAGCTGTTTGCTTCAGGCTGCAGAGCCATTCAGCTGTAGTATCGACTTTCATCAGCATCAGAGACTAAGCTTTCCCATTTTTACTGTCATTAATCTCTTGGTAAAATCGCCTTTGGTCACTTCTAAGCAATTTCTTTTGCTGGTATTGCTTAATGCGTTGTTCAAAGGTGAATTATTCAAACCCCAAAGAATTCAACACACGGCTATGATGCTCCCCCACTACTTCTGCTCATGACTAGAGATGTATATATCGTCAGCCACCAAAGGACATGCTCAACTGTTTAAGGTCAAACAACTAACAAGCAAATCTGTGGTATTGAGCAGAATATTAGCTGTATTCCATCTTTTTATACCAAGACAAAACAATGTACATGATAACACCTCCAATCAATTAAGATCAGAAGCCATGAGAGCCACTATCAGGTACTGCATCAGGGCATTTATCATTATTATTATGTGAGAGAGCAGCGCATGCCAACAAAGTGACACTGGGATAGAAATATTCGAAGCCTAATATAACTATCACGACTACTCGTCTAATAATGGTGTACCAGGCACAAGCATCACAACCATATGTGCACGACATGGTAATCTCATATCAAGATAAACAGCGCATGACCTTGCAGGTAGGGCCCAGTTAGAATTTTCTTCAGGTTGGGGTAATATATACGAAGCGTAGTATACTCATCATGACTACCCGTTTGATAAGAGTACACCAAGGACATGCATCGCAACCATGTGCGCGACATGGTGATCTCATATCAAAATAAACACTACATGACCTTGCAAGAGGGGCCCTGTTAGAATTTTCTTCAGGTTGAGTACCTCCTCTCGCTCAAATGGTCCCTGAATAAGGTTTGTTTCCGGAGGATGTGAAACTCCAAAGAATTTCTCTCAACACATGGCTGTGATGCCAGAAATTTGGCATCTATCTTTACCAGGAGATTTCCACTTATGAGCCTTCGTGAGTGTTACCCTTAGATATGCTATTGTAATTTCTTCCTATGCTTGTTCTGGTAAATTTTGGTAGGATTCTCCTGTGCATCTAGTCCAGTCTGCATTTTCATTGTATGTCTTTTCATCACTCCAAATACTTTTCCAAAAATTCATTCAGGAGGAGGCGGGTCTTCAACGGTTATTTTCTCCTTCCCTATTTCTCTGTAGAATGTTTCGCATTGGATGTGAACAGCTTATTTTGCTTGTAAAACCTGTTTCTCTTCTCAAATCTTCTCATTCTTTGAGCTTTTGCTTGGACTTTTTGTTGCAGTGTTTCTTTTGCTGAAAGCAGTTCTTGGTGAGAATCTGTTTTCCCTTCATCTTTCTTCCTTTTCTGGTTTTTACATTGTTTCCACAGATTAGTTCATTTAATATTGATATTTCACCTCTCATTATTTCAATCTCTTTTTCAATTTTATTTCTCCAGTTTGGAATTCTTTTTGTATTTCTTTGTTTTTTTTTTTGTTTTTTTTTTTTTTGGAGGCATACTGGTTTCAATTGTCTTAGCAGATGCGTAAATATTTTCATTCAACTCAGTGAATTCAACTATCAACTAGCTCTTGTATGATTTCTTTTGTTACATAGTTGCTAAATTTTAATGTGTAGTATTATTAAATATTGTTTATTTTCGACTGTTGCCTTAAGATAATGATAAGTATGTGAGGGATGGGTAAGAAGAAAAGCAGCTTGGTGGACACAGCCAAATACCACTAGTCTGTAAATAAGTTCAGTATATAGTAACAAGGAGTTCAACAATAGAGTTTCACGTTCCTGCGCGATCAAACAACAAAAGGAGCAGGCATTCCCTACAGCAGAGGTCAAATATATGTTTACTACCTCAGTGGTCCATGGAAATTCACCTTGTTTTGTTTTAATTACTGCTTTAATTGCTTTGCTAAGTAAGAGGAAATAAACTGCGAGAAGGTATTTCGATACCTTGGAGACGGTAGTAATGAGTGGATTTCCCTCGAATTACACTCGGCGGACTGCCCCGCAATTTGAATATACACACTGATATTTACACGGTTGGATTTGATTTGATTTTTACAAGTTTTCCCGTGATTTACAGTTTTTGTAATTGTGCAATTTGTAAATATTGGTAGTTGCTTATCTCCTGTATTTTTATCAGTTCTGGAAAGTGTTTGGAGAAGCTACAATTTTTCTTGGGTATGAGAGAGAAACGTTTGTGTGTTCGAGACGCTAGGAGAAATTAAAGGATTATGTACTCACAGAGAGTCACTTATTTTGAAGTTGGTAAAGTTAGATAGCCAGAGGCGTTTAATAGTATTCTTATATGTTCGAATAGTCAGGGAGAAAGAAAAGGTTAAATATTCATAGATATTAAAGTTTCTAAAAGTTTTTAAAGATGATCGTTTGTGTGTCCGACATATAGTTGGATGGCTTCGGTCTCATCTTCAGAGGCTGGGTCACCACAGTGTACAACGGCATCTACTCGATGGATAAATAAACAGGCACCTTTCGTAACCTTTCAGTATCGAACGGGCGATCCGCTAAGGATTCCCCAGTTCCCTCTCCCATATGTTGTGGTTCTGGAGCCTTTGTTGTGAAGGTTAGAGAGTTTTAGGTGTATCCTGCAGGAATTGTGTCATAGCAGAACAGTGTCTGTACACATGGACAACGTCACTGTCATGGTGCCGGACACTTCGGATATAGAAACGATCGCCACTATGCTGAAAGAATACTAGGAGTATACATAATCCGGGACAAATATGTGATCTTTCGACGTGGCACTTAGAGAAGCAAGACCATTTTGACCAGCGGCGATTTCTGTTGCTGGACTGAGGACCCGGTGAAAGTGCTCAGAATCTGATTCGAACCAGTCCTCCACATTGATAGGAACTGGAAAGCGCGGTCACAAGCAGGATGGTCAATCCCACTCCAAATTGGGCCGACAGGAAAATGTATCTGAAAGTCGAGCGGAAGTAGCAAATTCATACATTACATCGGTGCTGTAACTACTTTATTTTATTAAATTTGCTATAAAGGCAGTACATAGAGTAAGGTAGCTTGCGGGATGGACACGGACATTAATGAGATGAATTATAATGATACAAGGATGATAAGGATGGGAGAAGGCAAAAAGCGCCCGCCGACTGTTGCTTCTCTAAAACATTGTTCTTTTTTAAAAAGCACTAAATGAGGTATTAACCCTCTTATAATTTTACAATTGTTCCAATTTATGGACTAAAAAGTCCATTACAAATAAAAACAATTTAACACGCATAATGAGGCGATAAAACTATTACACAAATGAGTCTTCATCCCCAATCAACTTTCTTGCCTCCTGCAGGCATTCCTGCAGCCGCAAGTTGGGGACCCATAAAAGTGGTGTAACTACTGCCTAACCGCCGTACTTTGTCCCATGAAACACTAGACCAGATTGGTGTGCTTCCTTTTCCTTTTCCGTTTCTTATGGAATAGTCACGTTCCGCTGGTCAAGATATCGGTCTACTGTCAACATCCACTTCGTGGTGATCTCAAGGTGTTGTCCTTCATGGTGCACCGAAGTTGAGGCTGCGCTGAGGCTGACGGGACTGTAGAAATATCAACAGGAATATTGCAATGGTATCGACGACGACGACAAAAACGAGGATGAACAGAGGTAGGCATGTTTCTTGTAACAAATCTTTCCGCAGTTTGTCTCCTTGACCGAGCTGCTATCATAGATCAAGCATAAAGGAAAATTGGTTGTTTGGCATTTAGATTGTTGCCAGCCTTTCGCAAAGCTGCTAGCAAGAAAACAATACTAAACTTTTGATCATATGAGAAACAATGCTAGCAAGAAAACAATACTAAACTTTTGATCATATGAGAAATAATGAATGGCCTGAGCATCAACGAGAACAGTCTGAGTAGTCTTTTCTGGAGGACTTTCAGGTGGGGTACTATGGAAAATTGCCAAAAACCCTTGGCACGGCAGTGCTACAGTGGGTCAAAATCTGCTTCAGACTTGGCAGCGTCAACAGCAGAACCTGTACGAGATGCATGCAGCAGAAAGAAACCATCCTGCACGTCATCTTTCAATGCCTATGCATGTACACGAGCGACTTGTGAGCTGTCACGTGTTGAACGAATTCAGCTGTCGGCCAAATTTGTAATGAAGATCGATGCGCCAGCTGGGAAGGAAGATAAATATTTCCCTACTCGGTGGCAGTGGCGAAAGCGGTTGCGTTAGGCTCGTCTGAAAGGTTTAAAGACAGGCACTTACTATCTGGTAAAGCTGTCATCACTTTCTTCAAGTACAACTTGAAGAAAAAGGTGAGGGTAGAAAAGGAAATACTCCCTTCTAGTTGTGAGTTTAGCGAAAGGTAGATGAAAGTGACACAACTGGTGAATCTGAATTGGCCTACTCTGAGTATGCTTTGCTAAGTAAGAGGAAATAAACTGCGAGAAGGTATTTCGATACCTTGGAGACGGTAGTAATGAGTGGGATTTCCCTCGAATTACACTCGGCGGACCGCCCCGCAATTTGGACTTTTATTTATTTATTTATTCATTTATCTATTTATTCATTTATCTGAATTCTATTCTTATATCATACGCTTATTGTTATTGATTCTCTCTTGGTCGATGTAACCCCACCCCACTCCCATATTTATGTGTTGTATTTCGGTCCTTTGATATTGTCTTCAATATCCTGAGTCATTGTGACCAATAAAGAAATTATCATCATCGTCGTCGTCGTCGTCAGCATCATCATCATCATCATTAATGTTGCAGAGAATCAGAAATGGTATCTAGTTAAGACCTTTTTAAGTTCTGATTTGAAATCACGCTGGAGATTGACTTTGCCTTTTACTCTTCCTGTGTCAAGCAATACTTTTGTCAGAAAAGATCTGGCGCTGATGTACTATGAGTAAAATACTTCGACGGTCAATCCAGCACACAATCGACACGCTAATCTACTAACACAGCATACATGTAAATATATGTAGGTGCGTGTCAGAGTGCATGCGTGAGCGCGTGAATGCACGTGAGTGCGTGAATGCACGTGAGTGCGTGAATGCACGTGAGTGCGTGAATGCACGTGAGTGCGTGAATGCACGCGAGTGTGTACGTGTTTGTATGCTTGTAGTCTGTTTCGTTTATGCACGTGTATCCTTGAATCTGAACCAAAGTTTTAATCTTGTTCATTATCATTAAATTTGCAGATTTAACATCCACTCGGCTCCTATCCCAGGTAACTATAGCTTAACAACAACTAGCAGACATGTTGATTCAATTACCAGATATAAAAGCGCTGTGAAAATGCTGCTTCCCATACGTTTGACGGGAAAAGTGTAAGTTCAGGTTCCTTATAAATTTTTGTCACCAATGTTGTTGTTGTTGTTGTTGTTGTTGTTTAGCTCAAGGTCAGGCTCCATTCACCCTATGAGAGAGCATTGTTAGAAATTACAATGATCAGCTCGTTGATAGACAGAGCGAAGAACGTTGGAGACAAGACCAACCCTTGCATGTAGCGACACCATTTGTGATAAGAGTGTAAGTCTAAATTTAACAGCTAACTTCCGGAGCAAGAGATTGTATGAAGACAGATGAATCTCATATTTGTTGAGAGTTTCTGAGAAGATTCTGTCAAATGCTTTGCAGATGCCAAATGAAGAAATATTCTTTCTTCGGATTTATCAAGCATGTGCGACTCCTGATGAATGACATAGGCGGTCAGCTGTCCAGAAGATTTAACTGAAAATCGTAGAGATGCTTTCTTAGTGTGGTGTGGAGAAAGATGAGGGATGAGGTAAGAAGGTGGAGAGATGGGGAGAGAGAAAGAGAATAGAAAGGAGGGAGACGGGAGGATGGCAGGAGGAAAATGGAAAGGAAGGAGAAAGGAGGAGTAGAAAGAGAGGAGGAGGAGGAAAAGAGGAGTGAGGGAGAGAAATAGAAATTCAAGAAACGGTGATTGTTATTGACTGTTTCAATTACTTATGGTGTTTCATAAGTGAAGTATCGATTTCGTTTCTGAATTTTTTTTTTGAAATTGAAGCGTTTAGTTTATACTTATTTTGCACTATCATTAAAAAATGTCCCCTTTACGGAAAAGTAATCGAATGTAATAATTCCTATTTATGCATTTTAACTTTTGTCCTACTTCTGTCAACTTGTATTAATCATGTTAATAGTCGCTTCACATAATCCAATAAATTATTGCATGTGTCGATAATTGGCAGGTTCAGAAAGGTTACTTTGCGGAACGGACACACCTGCATGGTATATACCGAAGATTAGGATAAATTCCTGTAGAAAATAGAGATTAAAGTATTTGTCTAGATTAAGGGGCTAGCTGCAACACACCATGGAAGTAAAGCTGGGGCAAAGATCTCATTGGTTTTGAAACAACCAGGATATACTTTCGCACTTCACAAATATGTGAATGTGTTAGTGAGACTGGCAGGATGCAGAAAGGAATATTTGAGGACGGCGAGCTGGCAGAATCGTTAGCACGCAGAATCGTTAGCACGCCGGGCGAAATGCGTAGCCGTATTTCGTCTGCCGTTACATTCTGAGTTCAAATTCCGCCGAGGTTGACTTTGCCTTTCATCCTTTCGGGGTCGATAAATTAAGTACCTGTTACGCACTGGGGGTCGATGTAATCGACTTAATCCGTTTGTCTGTCCTTGTTTGTCCCCTCTATGTTTAGCCCCTTGTGGGTAGTAAAGAAATAAGGAATATTTGAGGACTCTTCTCAAGCTGCAGGTGAAGTGGCACAAAATGGGAGACCTTTCGCTGCAGAAGTGTTGCTTACGTTAAGGAATATGATTACTGAAAATCAATAAGGTTTTTTTTAGCAAGCATCCAAAAGAATTGGATGAAATTCGAGATGGAGAAGAGCTTGCAGACCGTAAGTATTAGTAGTCACATTAGATTTAGATTGAAACGCATAACAGAAGAGTACCACACATATGCTATAATTAATTGGATTGTGTGAAGCGACTATCAACATGATTAGTACAAGTTGACAGAAGTAGGATAAAAGTTAAAATGCATAAATAGGAATTATTACATTCGATTACTTTTCCGTAAAGGGGACATATTTTAACAATAGTGCAAAATAAGTATAAACTAAACGCTTCAATTTCAAAAAAAAAATTCAGAAACGAAATCGATACTTGATAAAAATGGAAATAAATAAATCGAAGAAATTTAAATTTGATTTATTTTATTTTACTTGATTTAGTCAAGGGATCATTCCAGAGCCTCCGGGAACTTCGGAGTCACAAAAGAAAATTATTCAGCTATTTTAAACGTATACTTGCAAGAGAGTGGGCTGTGCTAAAGGTACCTAACATAAAAATGAATCAGCAGAATCTAGAATTATCACTAATGCTGCTGTTTTTGTTAAATAATCTCAGTTCAAATCTAATCAAGTATACTTTTTCTTCAAGAGGCATTCCACCTGTAACAATTTCATCACTTTTCTTTGTCAGGTACAGTGTATATAGGATCGCATTATCTAGCGTAACCTTCTTTTTCTAAAACAGAGGTTTGTAAATTTTAGTGAGGTTTGAAGGTTAAGCGACCACAAAACAGTTCCCTTATTGGTTGTGATTAGTTGGCTCAGACTTGACATCTCTAATGTTTGACAGTAACTGTACTTCATTGATTTCTTTTTCAGCGAGGGACTCATACCAACACATAAAGTAGGATTGTTTTCATTTGCCTATATCACATGGTTTACAAAGAAGCTTTTCGACTTCTTTCGCAAGCAAAGGAAAGGAGAAATGGCCAGTATATTGATTTGCGGTAAAGAAGATAGCTGTGAGAAAACAATTCCAAGGTATAAAACGTTGAAATTCATTATGCTGTAGAGCTTATGATGGTTGTGTATATGCACATATATACGTGTGTGTGTGTGAGTGTATGTGTGTGTGTGTGTGTGTATGAGTGTCTGTATATATATGCAAATATATATGTAGATAGATAGATAGATAGATAGATAGATAGATACATACATACATACATACATACATAGATGGATAGATAGATAGATAGATAGATAGATAGATAGATAGATAGATAGATAGATAGATAGATAGATAGATAGATAGATAGACAGACAGATAGATAGATTCTATTTTATTATACATATTATATGTATTAAAAGAGGGGCAGGTACTTGTTAACGGCAACAATTATTTATAAGTTAGTTATACAGAAGTATAATTATAATTAAGAAGAAAAACAGAAAAAAAACAGGATGACAGAGGTTCACAGTAGTTCTTTATATATAGATGGACCTCAGGCAAGTTCTTCGAAATTTATAATTCTCATTGTGTCTTTGTGTACATACTTATTTTTTAGTTACACTTCAGCGTTTGAAGCTGTTGAATTTGTTCCTCTTAGACATGGCCTGGACCAATCTTTGGTCGAAACATATCTAAGTTTTATCTAAGTTTTATAAGATATACTTTCTAAACCATTCGACAAGAGCTAGAGTCATTTTGTTTATTTTTTGTAGTTGTCTCATAATGTTTAATGAAACAGTTTGAAGTCTTCTAAATTAACCAGCAGCTTTTCTACGTTCTTACTGCAGCAGCGTCTCTACATAGTTGTTCTGTCTGTTTCTTTATTTTTATTTGAAAGTTCTTTCTGCTTTCTTAATGCTCAACATTTGGAAGGATTTCTTCATCATTTGTGTAGCCTGAACATTCTTTTGTGGTATGTTGCTGCTATACTATAGAATAATGACACTAAAATTTGATTTGATTTCTTTTCCACTAAGACCAATGAAAAAGATTTCTCTCCAAATTTTCAGACAAGGTCTCCACTTGCTGGAATTTTGTTTAATTTTTGCATTTGAAAGTTTACTCTGCAATCTTCATTGTCTCATAATGTTCATAAATTTAGTTGATTCGCCTGGCATCGTAACAGTCATACTCCTTTAGCGTACATTCTTCCGCAGTATTTGTAGTCTACGCTATGAAATGACCTGATCTGGGTTAGGATCAGAGTTAAGAATACTTTGAAGGTACAGACTGAAAATACAGAAATCCAAAATGTGTTAGTTGCTGTTCGTGTCTACACAAGAAATGTTGAATCATACTTGTATTTTGGGAGTGATAAATACTTCAACTTTTTCAACAATAACTCCGTCATTCTTGAAGGCTCGGCTACTCTAGTACTCTAATATCACAGATAAGAAAGAGGAGAGTCCGGTCAATTCTTCATAAGTAAGTCGATATTCGGAGAGTTCATACTCTAACGTATCATAGGATAACAGAAGGGGAAATCCGAGCTCTCTTTTCCCCTCTCATCTGATTCTCTCTCTGTCTTTCTCTCTCTCTCTCTCTCTCTCTCTCTCTCTCTCTCTGTATATATATATATATATATATTCCTCTCTTCTCTTGTCGTAGGTTTTACTGAAGCACTAGAAACAAATTGAATTCTTTATTTCTTTTTACTTTGCATTTTGCTTCTTTTTTCTTTTAGGCTGAAACAAATCTGGCTTGAAGAACTTTCGAAAAAGGGACCAGAAAATGCTTCGTTTAACAAAGCAGTCATACGTTTTGCCCGAACCCGAATCATTATGGCAATAATATTCATTTGCTTCAACGCAATTATATCGTTCCTCGCAGCCGTAAGTGAAACATTTTTATAATTGATGTTCTTGTTGCTGCTCTTGTTGTTACTCTTGCTGTTGCTGCTGCCGCTACCGCTCTTACTGCTACCACTGCTGTTGTTGTTGTTTACATCTTAAATCAGATCAAATAACTGAACGAGCAAAATTATGGACTAAATGCATTCTACCAGGATCACCTTGTCATTTTAGGACCAGATACTGCAACAGCCTGGGTTCCAAGAGGCCCCACAGCTTTTCACAATATCCTTCCAAAAATCCTAGGAGACCAATATAGGTTGGCTGTATTTATGTTCAAAATAAGACTGGGTCTCCTCCTGCCAAGAGTTCCAGATTAACCTAATTCACGGCAAGAAACGCAGCAACATCAAACTCTCATTCACTAAATGCCACATATCAGAAGATATTTTAAGTAGTGAAAGTGTAGCAAAGCTAACGGCGATGCCCCAGCATGGACGTAGGTCTTGAACTGAAAATAGTAAGGAAAAAGAAAAAACACAAACAAAACACAAAATTCATCAATACTTTGGAAAGTTTCAAATTTCTTTAAAAATTTCTTATTTTTTTCACTTTTATTTGTAGAGCTTCCTTATAAGACTCTTCGTTCAATATCTAGAGTCACCTGACCAAACTGTAACCACAGGACTCATTCTAGCGACAGCATTAACAGTATGCCACTTTATTCGAAATTTTACTTATTCATTCATATGGTGCACCAACTTTGTTACTGGTAAGTGCCTTTCGGTTTTAGTGATGTTTGTTTTCTATAAGGAAGCATGAAGCGAAATGTTCAAGTAAATTGATAATGATCTAATAAGTTGTGACTCTTTACTCTTTACTCTTTTACTTGTTTCAGTCATTTGACTGCGGTCATGCTGGAGCACCGCCTTTAGTCAAGCAAATTGACCCCGGGACTTATTCTTTGTAAGCCCAGTACTTATTCTATCGGTCTCTTTTGCCGAACCGCTAAGTGACGAGGACGTAAACACACCAGCATCGGTTGTCAAGCAATGCTAGGGGGACAAACACAGACACACAAACACACACACACATACATACATATATCATCATCATCATATATATATATATATATATACATATATACAACAGGCTTCTTTCAGTTTCCGTCTACCAAATCCACTCACAAGGCATTGGTCGGCCCGGGGCTATAGCAGAAGACACTTGCCCAAGATGCCACGCAGTGGGACTGAACCCGGAACCATGTGGCTGGTTAGCAAGCTACTTACCACACAGCCACTCCTGTGCCTATATTTTATAGTGACGTCAATATTTTACAATTGCTGGTGTCAAATTAAAGCAATTGCGGGAGAGTGGATAAATTGATTGCATCAACCCCAGTGTTTAACTGGTACTCATTTTATCGACCTCGAAGGGATGAAAGACAAAGTTGGCTTCGGCGGAATTTGAACTCAGTACATAATGACGGACGAAATGCCGCTAAGCATTTTGCCCAGCGTGCTAACGGTTTTGCTAACCGTCTTAAAGTAAACTAAAATATTGAAAATTGGGATAATTATTTACTGTGGACAGTAAATAATCCTGTCTTCCATTGAGACAGAGTCGTACAATTTGAAAGAAGACTAAACTTCACATAATCGGTTCCAGTACATTAGATACATTAATTTATCGTCCCTTTTCCATTCGCAGAATGTTGTAAAACAAAGACAAAACCTTTCTGGAAGCTAAATTCAAAATGTAAAGAGACTGTAAAACTTTTTGTCCGAGGACATCCCAAGTCTGCTAATCCACTATCCTTTCTCTCACCTAAATATTGATTTCTCATATAAGCGCAAAACCACATACATAACGGGAGTGTCGTGGGATGGGCACAGTCGATTTGTATCCAGTCTTTGATTGGTGCTTTATTTTATCTCCTCTGTAGGGATGAACCGTAAAATCAATATCGATAGGATTTGAACTCAGAATGTAATTAGCCGTAATTAAATGCCACAAAAAGTTTTGACCAGCGATCTACCGACTCAGTTAAGTTACCGCCATCGTGCCGCATGTGTGTGTGCGTGTGTGTGTGTGTGTGATTGTCCAGTTTTATTTCAAGATTTTTTGCCAATAGAGAAAGAGCTGGTTTCTAACCTAGATTCAAGGCTTCATTGGAATTTCAACATCAACAACAGGATATTTTTGTATGTATGTATGTATGTATGTATGTATGTATGTATGTATGTATGTATATATGTATGTGTGCAGATTTGTATGTTTTGCTTTATGTATGTATTTTCATGCGTATAGTTGCATATCTAGACATGCTCATATATATTTAAATGAGAAACTTCTGGTAAGTGTCACAGGTTTTTACAGTTCACTGATGGATTGGATCTGTAGTCTTCGAATTAGCTTTCTCCTTTCTGGTTTTGAGAAGCTTAATTTCTCAAGATTGGTACTTAGGCAGTGCGTTACATATCCCAGGGCCCCAATGACTACAGGTATAAACCTGAACTTGTAATCTGGATAGAGTATCTGCTGATTTCTCAATAGTTCAGTGTAGGTGTCTCTTTTTCATTGATCTTCAGCTTTATGTTAACATCCGCTGGACAGCTAATTTCCACAACTGTGTACAGTTAGTTTCTCTTCTCCATCCCAAATCATTATATCAGGCATGTTGTGCTTATACTTTATTGAGGTCTTCACTGGAACATCCACCACTACTCCTTTTTTATTATGAGTGGCTATGGCTTCTACCATACAGTGAGTTCTTATTTCTTTGTCCTCGGGGTTATCCTTCCGACGGATTTCATTATAATGTCCTAGATTCATCATGTCGCATTGGTAGATAATACCATGATGACATTTTCGGACACCTGCTTATGATGTGGATGATATCTTCTGTGTTAACTCCTCCACAAAGTCTGCATTGGTTGTCACATTTTACTATTTTTTCTGCATCTGTATCCCTTTTGTGCATCAGGTATTTTGTTGATATTTCCTATACCTGGATTGCGAACGCAAACCCTTCAAAGTCGGAGGTAGTAAACTGTCTATTTGTCCATGATAAACTGCTTTGATTATAGATGTTACAATCATCTCGGAGCTTTTTACTAACATATCCATGCATAGTCTTCAGCTGATATAGGCTCATCCTTTCATCTGATAATACGTTGCGGTTGAGTCGCGCGACTTCTTTGGGCTTGTATTCTAGATTATCAGACAAATAATGTTGCTCAAGGAGCTGCCGTCCAAGTCTTATGATGTTATCAGCCTCGTGTATGCAGACTTGGTCAAAGGATGCACTTCAATACTTGGTGGTTAAAAGATGATGCCAAAGGGATATGATATGACATTCAAAGGCATTTTGGATCGATGTTAAGCCTATGCTGCCTTGTTTTTGTTTTAGGTAGAGGCGGTCTACGTCACTGTTTATGTGTAAATTATGTGTGCTTGTTAGTATTTTTCGGGTTTTCACACCAATGGCTCGGATCTCATCAAGCGTCCAATCAAACAGCCCCAAATGTTGGTATGAGTATTGGCACTGCAAACACATTGTGGGCTACTGTTTTATTGAATGCAGAGACTTCTGAGGTTCGAATTTTCATTATTTGGCTATAATATTCTTTAGTGATACGTATTCTGTTACAGGTGCCATTGTAAGATATGTTTTCATTCACCCCTAGATACTTGTAACATTCCTCATCATATATAGGGAGAACAGTCGAATCCCTGATGCAGATATTACTAGTTAGGTTTATAGTTTCCCCACTTTTCACAATCATATAATAACATTTATCCTGCCCAAACTCTAACTCTACATCCTTTCAGAATGTTTTAATTAGGTCAATGCTCTTTTTCATATGCTTTGCATAAAGTTTTAAGTCACCATCAAAGAAACAGTATGTAATTTTGGTATTTCTGCTTCCTTGTGAATCAGTGACATATCCTTAAGACTTCCTTAACATGAATGACAAGGGGTTTAAAGAAAGTATAAACAACATC
>NC_043003.1:85370540-85443040 GCF_006345805.1 Octopus sinensis
GGCATAAAAATTTCGTAAAAGACCCGTTCATAACCTCGGTGTGAAATAATTGTTTTCCATAGTTTTTTTTTTTTTTTCGAGTGCATTTAACGCATCTCACTTCCAAAGATTTGGCTACCATTTCTTGCACGCCCTACTACCACGTAACTCCTATTTGCGATAAATGACCCAGAATGCCTGTTACGTGGTAGCAGGGCGTGCAAGAAATAGCAGCCAAACCTTTCCATTTCTAGGGAAAGGAGCTGCTTACGCGTGATTGCTATGTCACATGCGTTGAAAGCTGGCGGAATAACCTGGAAAAGAAAAAAAAACGAAACAAAATTCCGTTGCTGGGAAATTCAGACTTTCTTCGAAATGTCTATAAAAGATGGTGTCGATTTTTTTTTTTTTTTTTCCAAAATGTATCTTCATTTAAATTATAATTTCTGCAAGTATCTTTCAGGGAAGCAATTTTACCTTCCACTTTTGCAAAAAAAATATATTATGTTCCAATGTTTTTCTTCTTACTTGCTTCCATTGGGAAAATTTTCTACAGAAGATTCTCTGTCATACATTCTTTTTATTATATCAGGTTCGGAAAATGAACGAAATCATCAACAGCATCAAATTAATCAAGATGTACAGTTGGGAATCAGCTTTCTCTTCTGTCATAACAGGTAAGCAAACGGCTTCTCCTCACAACCTAACGCTATTTATAACTAACATTGCAATTTTTATCTAATGTAGCGTTCTCTTACTCGGGTTCATTTTACTGCAGAACCAGCAATCAGGTTTCTTTCTCTGTTGTACTTTAGTTCCGAAACTATTGTGCATTGATTCGCTAAAGAAACACGTGAACATCACAAATGATATTTGTACTTACACTAAAAACGATTTTATCTTTATATATAAAAGTGAAGTTGTGTGTCTGTCTCCTACGATTTAGATTCCTAACTACTCCCACATTTTGCGGTGCAGTTTAACCAAAACCGAGTATCTTATAGTCGTGATTCATATCGAGCCCTTCTGGGTATTAGCGCGCGTCTACGATGAGTCTACGATTTTAAAAAAAATTACCATCATTTTTTTCCATTTTTAATGCATTTTTTTTTGCTATTTTTTGGCTATAACTCTCTAAAAATGCTTATATAGTTATTTCCCTTACAAACCCGAGCAACGCCGGGCGATACTGCTAGTCACATATAAAAGACTAGTGTCCTTTTTATATGAAGATGGAATATGATTAGAGAGTGATGTGGCTGTTATTTTTAGCAGATCGAATGACCAAACGGAAAAGTTCCCCGAATCTTAATATCTACTTTTATTTTATTTCCTTTTAGCTCTTCTATCCAATAGTAGCATTCTGAATTCTAGTTTCGTTGTTATTCTTTAGTTTGCTTTGTTCTCTACTAAATATAAAGATTTATTTCATAGTAAAGGCCTAGCTTTGTAACAAAAATCATATATTCTTTATTGCAGTACTACGGAGAGCAGAAAAGAAAACATTAAAGCGAATCAGTGTCTTACAAGGAATTGCTAACGGTATCGTCCCCATCATACCGACCCTCACTTCGGTGACTACTATCGCCGCCTTTCGGGCAAGCGGCAATGAAATTGATGCGTCTACAGTAAGTAAAACTTTCGACTTAACTTCTCAGTCATATGTGTCGCACTTGTAACGTTACTGAAAAAAGTTTCCCTCTTTCTTCCTTCCTATTTTCTTTTCGATACTTCATAGCAGTAGTAGTAGTAGTAGTAGTAGTAGTAGTAGTAGTAGTAGTATAGTAGTAGTAGTAGTTGTTGTTGTTGTTGTTGTTGTTATCATTATTGAGGTGGCAAGGCAGCTGAGTCGTTTGCACCTTGGACAAAATGCTTAGCGCCAATTCTCCCGGCTCTCTATATTCTCAGTTCAAATTCCGTCTTTCAACCTTCCAAGACCGATAAAATATGTACCAGTTGATCATTAGGGCCGATGTAGTTGACTTCCACTCCTCTGAAAAAAGCTGCAAGTCCTGTGCCAAAATTTGAAACCCTTATTATTATTGAATGAGAGAGCAGTACCTGTCATCAAAGTAACGTTGAGGTGCAAAATATACGAAGCCAAATATACCCATCATGACTACCCGTCTGATAAAGGTACACCAGGTATATGCATCACAACTATAGGTGCACGATATAGTGATCTCATAACAAGATAAACAGCGTATGGCTTTGCAGGTAGAGCTGAGTTAGAATTTTCTTCAGGTCGAGTAGCCCATCTCGCTGCAAAAGGTCCCTGAATAAGGTTTGTTTAAGGATGATGAATTATTCAAACTTCAAAGAATCCCTCTCAACACACGATTACAATGCTTCCCCACTACTCCTGTTCGTGATCAGGGATGCACATATCATCAGTCAAGAGGAGATATGTTCAACTGGTTAAGGTCAAGAAACTGGCCTGCAGATCTGCAATATTGTGCAGAATATTTGCTGTAGCCAATCTTTTGCAACATGAAACATGTACATGATAACACTTCCAATCATTTAAGATCAGGAGCCATGAAAGCCAATACCTGGTACTGCATCAGGGCGTTGTTGTTGTTCTTGCTGCTGCTGCTATCTTTATTCTTTTATACACCAGCTTGTTGTTTTCACGCACATTGTCTATAGAGAGAATTTGCCCTACGAGACATTAAGCGCTTTAGCACCTGATTGTCAATTTTGCAAGCAAAATACACATAAGCTTTCTTTATTGTTGAAGTAACTTTACATTTTTGCGATGAAGAAATGAATTGTCCATCTATGTAACAAAAATTGTACGAATTATTTGTGCAATTATGAGGTATTTCAAAATGATAAATTAAGTAATATTTGATGAGAAAAACACGACACAACAATAAAATAGATGGCTAATTAAGTTTCGATTCAATGAAGAAAGATTCGATAACTCTCATGAAGACTTGTTCCATAATATTTTGATTATAGAGATAATGCAATAATTTTCATTTACTATATTCTAATCTATTTTATTGGGGTGTTACAGTATTTGTAGTATTCAATCAATGCTTTGTGCCATATCCCTATTGTAAAATTAAAATTCGAATAACCCCTTTAACTCAAAACTTTAGCTAGTCTTGTAAAATGTGTAGGAGTTCTGTAATTAGGGATCCAAAATGAGTTAAGGTCGAGTGGTTTTATCTCCAATAAAAAAAAAGTTTAATTTTTCTTCTGTTTAGTGCAACTATGCTGTTTGAGACATTTATGGAAAACCATAAGTTCAAGAGTGAGTCTGTTCTTCTGTAGACGTGACATTATAATGATAACAAACGTCATGAACACTTCGTCTCCTCTGAATAATTATCTACGAGGATATTCATACCATCTAACTGTAATAGAAGCGCTTTATAGTTTATACATGTACAAAAGATAAAAGTTGCGATAACCTCATTTGGCTTTCGCGCTCTCTATCCAGTAGTATCAGTTGTTTTTATTTGTTTATAGTCATACATTTATATCTCTCATTATAACAATAATGATCTCGTCTGATGAAACACAATGTCCCAGATATAGAAAAAAAATATTCTGGAATATAACATTTATGTTTTTGCTCAAAGTTATCGGCGGTGATATTGAAGTGAAATAACTTCAACATGCAATTAACATGAACCCTCGCCCCATTGGCCTGTACCATTCTTTAAAACGATAAAAGAAAATCAAACCAAATGCGAACTGGGATCTAGGTGGGTTTTCAACCTGTTAAAATAGAAACTAGGTCCCCCTCAAACTACTGTCTTCAAAAAAGGAACAATAAAATGGATAACCTAGTTTTTGGTATATTATGCAAGGTAGTCACGGCCAGAATGCTTTTGATCATAAGTTGCTCGAACAAGGCTAACTTTGTTCAGTGCTGTCAGTCCTGTCCGGACAAATCTCTTTGACACACTTTAACAACAATAGTAAAAAAAAATTACTTACATCGAAACAACTCCATGATGAAGGGGGAAACAAATTTTAAGTTTTAAAAGGAACATTAGTATTGTTTCTATAATAGTTTACATGAACTTTTTCAGGTACTTTGAAATTGTATGGGAAAGTGAAGGAGTAACCTCGGATTAGAAACTTGAATCGAATGCTTAAAACAGAGTAAACTCTACTAAAGTCACTCTTAGGTCAGGTGATGGAGTAAACCGTGGAACAGATAAAGTCAATGATCCAAGACCAGAAAGGGTTGCGCGCCAATGGGTTCCCAACCGTTTCCATCGAGCAAATGTTACTTACAAAGCTTTAGTCAACCGGGGGCTGGGGTAAAAAAATATTTACTCAAACTGCAGTGCAGTGAGATAGAACTAAAATCACGTAGTTACAAAGTGAGCTTCTTACTCATACATCTGTACCTACCCCATAGAATTTTAATGATTTCGGCCTAAAATTGACCCCACGATTCTGCCAATTTGCCGCCTTTCGGCGTGCTAACGTTTCTGCCAGCTCGCCACCTTAAGTAGTGGCAATATTGTAATGCTTTTTCGTTAGTTTGCACTGCTCTCCAATTATTTTACATTGGTTGCATGGAATACGGAAACATTCAGTTATGCTACAGATTTATACAAGTTACTTGGTCGATGATTATTTGGAACAGATTATTTCAAGATTTTTGGATAGACGCTTTCTGACTTGAATAGATATTGTTGGGAACAGCTGATTAAACCACCCACAATAAGTAAAGGCAAAGTCGTCACCAACGGGAACTCAGTTCAAAACTAACGAGAAATCTTTAAAAACGCTATGTTACGGACAAGTAAACACACCAACATCGGTTGTCAAGCAATGGTGGGTTGGGGACAAAAACAGACACACAAATACACACATACATATATTCGACAGGTTTCTTTCAGTTTCCGTCTGCCAAATCCACTCACGTGACTTTGGTGTGCCCGAGGATATAATAGAAGACACTCGCCCAAGGTGCCACGCAGTGAGACTGAACCCAGGACCATGTGGTTGAGAAGCAAGCTTCTTACCACACAGCAAACACTGAAGATATTGGGACGAAGAATAAACAAGTATAAATATATAGATATTTACTCTTTTACTCTTACTCTTTTACTTGTTTCAGTCATTTGACTGCGGCCATGCTGGAGCACCGCCTTTAATCGAGCAACTCGACCCCGGGACTTATTCTTTTGTAAGCCCAGTACTTATTCTATCGGTCTCTTTTGCAGAACCGCTAAGTAACGGGGACATAAACACACCAGCATCGGTTTTCAAGCAATGCTAGGGAGACAAACACAGACACACAAACACACACACGCATATATATACATATATACGACGGCTTCTTTCAGTTTCCGTCTACCAAATCCACTCACAAGGCTTTGGTCGGCCCGAGGCTATAGTAGAAGACACTTGCCCAAGGTGCCACGCAGTGGGACTGAACCCGGAACCATGTGGTTGGTAAACAAGCTACTTACCACACAACCACTCCTGATTGACTATTTATATATTAATAGATCAAACTTGCACATAGCACAAACGACAGAGAAAATTTAAAAACCAATTCTTGAAAAATTGCCTCCCTTATTCATTAATGATAGTGTCAAGTTCCTTTGTGTTGCACCTTCACTTTCGAATAACGAACGTTGAAATGCCAATATACTAATGCTTTAAATATTCTTCTTTACATGTTTTGTAAAATTAATTGTCTTTCTGCGCTCTCCTGATTTATTTTGACCATAGGCGTTTGCATTCATTGGTGCACTCAATTTTATGCGGATTGTGCTCGTGATACTTCCCTGGGCTACACGAACAATATCAGAAGCAAAAGTTCGTTTAAAAAGAATGGAGGTAAGCTGACAAGTAAAAGATAACGGTTATAATAAACTAAATAAAGTATTGACAATTTTATTCTCAGAGGACAATTCTTTATATATATATATAATGTAAGGTATATGATTTGAAATAAGAATTGAAGGTATTAATTTTGATAATTTGGAATAAGAATTGTAGGTATTAATTTTGATAATTTTAATATTTAGTCCTATATGTACCCATTGTGGATAATATCATTCAATGATGATTGAGTTGCCTGAGGGTGATTCTGTCTCTTAAACCTTTCTATATATATTGTATATAATACAGTGAGTAATTCATTTTAGTACCACTAAATTGAACTTCTCTCCCCTGTGGACTCGGAAATAACTTCCCTAATATTAATATTAATATATATATATATATATATATATATAAACTTAGATAAACTTAGATGTGTTTCGACCAATGATTGGTCCAGGCCATGTCTAACTTAATAGCACCACCTGATAGGATTATTTGAATCCTGTTTAAGTCAAGTTTTGCTTATGGTCCATTCAAGTAGTGAGTTTTTGTTGGGTGAGTTGTATCCAATTATGGGTGGCTTATCTGGTATTCTTTGAAGGAATCTATCCAGACTCCGTTTAAAGTTGATGGGATCCTGTTCCTCTTTGATTTCTTTCGGGACAATGTTAAATAGGGCAGGGCCTGTTGAGGAAAAGAAATTATGTTGTAGTGTATATGTATGCTGTGATCTTGAATTGATATATATATATTATATATATATATATATATATATATACATACTTTTTTCTTCAAGCAAATTTTGCTTATGGATGAATTCTCGCCGGATTACTGTGCAACTTCTTCGCCAATGAACGCCATTGAAATAAAAAATGCCTCTTTTGACTGGGGACAAGTAGAAGATCCAAGAAAAGAAGAGGAGAAAAAGAAGGAGAAAAAGAAGAAGACGAAAGCAGCAGTTGAACCTCAGAGCTGTAACTAAGAATTTTAATTCTACAATGGCATCGGTTTCGTTTCTTGATTTTCAATACAAAAACACACGCTGGCACACACAGTCACATATCTTTATCTATCTATCTATCTTTATATTTATCTATACATTCATTCATACATACATACATACATACATACATGCATGCATTCGTGTGTATATATATATATGTGTGTGTGTGTGTGTGTGTGTGTGTGTGTGTGTGTAGGTGTAGGCATGGACATATGCTTTACAAGCACGTGATTTCTAAATGCGTGACAGTTTAGAATAATGACTTCTATTGCAGTTCTGGGCTGACCAATGCCTTGTGAATGAATTTGATTGACAGAAATTGAGTGGAAGCCCGTAGCGTGCGCACACGTGTGTGTGCGCGCGCGCGTGTGTGTTTATATTTTCCGTAATTGATGTATTACTTATAAATAAGTACACGTGCGAACGTTCCATAAACATGCATTTAACCACATTCTGTGTAAAGTGACACATCTTTGAGAGAGCAGATTACAACATTTATGAAAAATGCCATGAGTAACAGGCACCGATTTAACTCATTAGCATATCGGAACATTTGTTATATTAGTACATAATTAGTTAACTGATTAATTACTTGAGAGGCGCAAGAGTGGTTGTGTGGTAAGTAGCTTGTTTACCAACCACATGGTTCTGGGTTCAGTCCCACTGCGTGGCACCTTGGGCAAGTGTCTTCTACTATAGCCTCGGGCCGACCAAAGCCTTGTGAGTGGATTTGGTAGACGGAAACTGAAAGAAGCCCGTCATATATATGTATATATATATATATAAGCGTGTGTGTGTATGTGTGTATGTGTTTGTTTGTGTGTGTATGTGTGTCTGTGTTTGTACTGGGCTTACAAAAAGGATAAGTCCCGGGGTCGAGTTGCTCGATTAAAGGCGGTGCTCCAGCATGGCCACAGTCAAATGACTGAAACAAGTAAAAGAGTAAAAAGAGTAGTAGTAGATTGGCAGAATCTATAAGACAATAGACAAAGTGGTTTGTAGTATTATGTTGTGTAAAGTGAGCATTAACATTCTCAATGTAGCGAACATTTTAGCTAAAATTATATAAGGGTTGCTTTTGTGTCACACATTCCCATTATTCCCATCTGTAAATGCGTAATAGCATATCTAAGTAAGAAATCAGTATATCTTAATCTAATTAAATAACGTGGAGGCGCAATGGCCCAGTGGTTAGGGCAGCGGACTCGCGGTCATAGGATCGCGGTTTCGATTCCCATACCGGGCGTTGTGAGTGTTTATTGAGCGAAAACACCTAAAAGTTCCACGAGGCTCCGGCAGGGGATGGTGGTGATCCCTGCTGTACTCTTTCACCACAACTTTCTCTCACTCTTACTTCCTGTTTCTGTTGTACCTGTATTTCAAAGGGCCGGCCTTGTCACTCTCTGTGTCACGCTGAATATCCCCGAGAACTACGTTAAGGGTACACGTGTCTGTGGAGTGCTCAGCCACTTACACGTTAATTTCACGAGCAGGCTGTTCCGTTGATCGGATCAACCGGAACCCTCATCGTCGTAACCGACGGAGTGCTTCCATCCATCCAATTAAATAACATTTGTTATCGATATATACTGGGTTTTTTTTCGTTTTCCTGTTTTTCTTAGATACTCGAACAGCTTCATTTCACATTGGGACTTCCTCCTCACTTGGAAACGGTGTCTCAGCTCTTAATTATACTCTTAATGATATATCATTGAACGTAGAAAAGGTAAGTTGCGTCTTCTATGCTTTCATTATTATATTTATTTTTAATGCTGCCGGGGTCGACTTTGCCTTTCATCCTTTCGGGGTCGATTAAACAAGTACCAGTTACGCACTGGGGTCGACGTAATCGACTTAATCCCTTCCCCCAAATTTGAGGCCATGTGTTTCCAATAGAAAGAATTTTCATATTTATTAAGGTGGCGAGCTGGCAGAATCGTTAGCAAGCCGGGTGAAATGCGTAGCCGTATTTCGTCTGCCGTTACGTTCTGAGTTCAAATTCCGTCGAGGTTGACTTTGCCTTTCATCTTTTCGGGTCGATAAATTAAATACTAGTTACGCACTGGGGTCGATGTAATCGACTTAATCCGTTTGTCTGTCCTTGTTTGTCCCCTCTGTGTTTAACCCCTTGTGGGTAGTAAAGAAATAGGTATTTCGTCTGTCGCTACGTTTTTGAGTTCAAATTCCGCCGAGGTCGACTTTGCCTTTCAGCCTTACTGAGGCCGATGTAATCGATTTAATCCTTTCCCCCAAATTTGAGGCCTTGTACTTCCAGTAGAAAGGATTATTATTATTATTATTATTATTATTATTATTATTATTATTACTATTATTATTATTATTATATTATTATTATTATTAAAATGACGAGCTGGCCGAACCATTTACCCGCCGGACTCAATGCTCAGCGGCATTTCATCCATCTTTATGTTCTAAGTTCAAATTCCACCAAAGCCACCTTTGCCGTTCATCCCTTCTGGATCTATAAAATAAGTATCAGCTGAACAATGGCATCAATGTAATCGACTGAACTCCTTACTGCTCCTTACCCCTAAAATTACTGGTCTTGCACCATGGTTTGGGATGCTGTAGGTCTGAATCAGAGAATTGGGCCCCATGTGTTCCAAAATGTTGGTGCAGGTAGAGAGAAGGGTATCACAGCGCAGAGCTACGTTGACTAGATTCTAAGACCTCGCATCGTTCCCTTCTTCGTGCATCACCATAGCCACGTGTTCCAGCAGAACAATGTTCCCTCCCACATGGCCAGGGTCACCATGGACTTCCTGCGTCAGCACAACATCAGAACCATGCTATGGCCGGCTGTCAGCTCGGATGTGAACCCAATTGAACACCTGTGGGAGGAAATCCGGATACGGCTGAATAAGGTGGTCCCAAGGCTGACAACTCATGTGGAACTGGAGGCAGCTTTCCTCAGGGTGTGGGCACAGTTGCCAATGGCTTTTATGAACCGCCTCATGCACTCCATGTACCGACAGTGTATGGCCGTTTTGAACACCCAGGGGGTGGGCATACACGGTATTGAACATGTCACACCCTACAATCGCGATGTTCTGGATCCGTCCACTATCAGAACAAATGACAACGACCCATAGACTGTGGTCAAAGGGCATCCAAGAAATTGACTTTATCAGATTTATCAAGATTTACTCCCCAAGATTTATTCCCGACATAATGAAATTAAAACATATTTCACAGTCACACGTCTCGCGTTTCTTTTGCGGTTCAGTGTATATATAATGTCCTTGTTAAAGACGTTCGAGTTGTCGGAATTTTTTCGGTTCTTCACACAGTCATATATACGAATACACAGCTCAGGTTATGTTGTGGGCGGATGTCAAAAATAATACAGTATCAACAAAAACATACTGTGGCATTCTCAGTTCAAATTGCACCCAGGTCAGCTATGCTTTTTGACCAGTTAAATAGTAGACAAAACAAACACAAATCAAGTCACAATAGTTGACTGAGTTACTAACATATTTGACTAACCTTTCGCCCTTGTTCTTTCAAGTTTGGTCAAAATGACTGATACTATTAAAAGAATTTTTTTCTCAAGTGTTTGGAAACCAGTTTGTTTATTAATTCTTTTTTTACATTTTATTCAGGGGAAAATAATTGGAATCTGCGGACCTGTTGGCAGTGGTAAAAGTTCCCTTCTGTCGGCCATTCTTGGTAGGGTAAGTAACCGATATTCATCATCATCATCATCATCATTATAATCATCCTCGTTATCATCATCATCATCATTTAAAGTCAATGTTCTATGTTTGCATGGGTGGGACGGTTTGACAGAATCCGATGAACCCACGGATTGCATCGTGCTCCAGTTTGCTTTGGTGTAGTTTCTACGGCTGGATATCCAAATGCCAGCCATTTTACAGCATGTTCAGAGTGCTTTTTCCATACCACCAGCACCAGTGAGTTCGCAGTCTTGAAGTTTACAATACCACAAGCCTTCATGGGCAAATATTTATAATTCAATACATTATAATACAATTTATATTATCCTATAATATATTCAGTTCGAGAACTATATTTGCTTCATTTTCCACCCATCAACAGCAAAAAATCACTGATTCTGTTTGTTATCTCCATATATCCAGTACGTACGCGGGCATGATTGAATAGTTAAAAAGTGTTCCTGACAATCATAAGGTTTTGGACCCGATACCGATATGTGACATCTTGAGCAAGTTCATTTACCATAGTCTCGAGTTGACCCAAGCTTTGTAAATGAGAATGGGTAGAAGGAAACTTTAAACTTATTGTGGCTTGGCTCTCCGTCGGTTACGACGACGAATGTTCCAGTTGATCCGATCAACGGAACAGACTGCTTGTGAAATTAACGTGCAAGTGGCTGAGCACTCCTCAGACATATGTAACTTTAACGTAGTTCTCAGAGAGATTCAGCGTGATACAATGCGACAAGGCCGGCCCCTTTGAATTACTGGCACAACTCAATTTTGCCAGCTGAGTGGACTGGAGCAATGTAAAATTTTGCCAGCTGAGTGGACTGGAGCAATATAAAATTTTGCCAGCTGAGTGGACTGGAGCAATGTAAAATTTTGTCAGCTGAGTGGACTGGAACGCAACGCACCATTAGGAACCGAACTAACGACTTTATAATCGTGGGTCGAATACCCTATCCACTAAGTCAAGTACCGTCACTGAATTGATTGTACTAGCAATTCGAAGGTCCAGCCTTGTCATACTGGTTTCATATATATATATATATATATATATAAAGAAGATAGAAATGGAGAAATATCGATGAACAACAATTGACTTACATCAATTATTATTTATTAATTTAATACAAATATATTGCATCCCATCTAACACCTGTTTCTGCTTCCAATATTGCATGGTTGTATGGTATTGCCATTGATATGTTAATATTTATCTTATTTGTTAATTAAACCGATCTGAAACATGGAGCTTCATCAGAGTGAAGAATAAATAAAGAAGACGAGTATAGAGAAGAAAAAGGGAAAAGTTGATTATGGTTGTAATCATACCATTTTGCTTGCGTATAAATGACTAAACTAAAAATAGCAGTTGGGGGATTAATCCTTTGTATTTTCTCGCTTTGATGGCATGCACTGCTTTCTAACTCAATAATAATAATAATAATAATAATAATAATAATAATAATAATAATAATAATAATAATAATAATAATGCACCATCCAAAACCAGACGTCCACAGGCTCTATCTCCCACGAAAGGAAGGCGGTAGAGGCCTAATCCAGCTTGAAACGTCCTGTAAAACGACCACTATAGGATTTCAAGTGTACATGCAAAGTAACACCGACTGGATGATACAGCTGGTAAGGCAACATGAACAGATTAAGAAACTGCACTCAATTTCAAAGGAGGCATATAAATATAAACGAGAGCTTAACCTACCTGATTATGATGACACACCACCCACTAAGGCGGCAAAAAAGTATAAAACAAAAGGCAAACAAGAAAGCTTGAAGAAAACATCAAGACTGGAAAGAAAAACCATTGCATGGGCAATACCCCAAACGAGCTGGCGAAGCTGATGCAGATACAAGAAGAACCCATCAGTGGCTGCAGACTCTTAGTTTGAAAACCAAACCAGAAGGGCTCATCCTAGCAGCCCAAGACTAGAGTCTCCTCACCCGGAACTATCAAGCTAAAGTCACACTCAATGAGATAGACACAAACTTGAGAATATTGACCACATTGTCGTCGGTTGCTCAATCCTTGCCTTTACAGAATATAAAACCAGGCATGATCGAGTTGGCCAATACTTACACTGGAACGTATGCCATTACTATGGTATTCCGTACCCCAAGAACTGATATGAACACCATCCAGAACTAGACATGAGGGAGAGAATGTTACCATCTTACGGGATTATGGAATACAGACAGACGAATAAATGCTAACAGACCAGATATCGTCTTCAAAGACCTAAAACAAAAAAACATGCCTGTTAATTGATATGACAGTACCAACTGATAGAAACATCTCAGCAAAAGAATTTAAAAAACTGTCGATATATAAGAACCTTGAGATTGAGATGTCTAGAACGTGGAAATTAAAAACTAAAACCGTCCCTGTTGTTGTAGGTACCATGGGAATGATCAAGAAAGGTACTGACAAATTTTCTGACTAGAGCCCTGAGAAACCAACAATCTATGAAACTCAAAAGTTGTGTTAACATAAACTGCCCACATTCTCAGGAAGTTTCTCTCCATCTAATATATATGTGCCATAAGTCACTGACTGAGACCCGGTCAGAAGACGAAATAAAATGCAATTCAATTGGAAAATAATAATAATAATAATAATAATAATAATAATAATAATAATAATAATAATAATTTGATCGACATGAGCATCCGCTGTGATCATAATATCTCAGCGAAAGAGTTTGACAAGCTCAGAAAATATAAAGACCTACTCATTGAAATTGAGAAAATGTGGCATCTCAAGGCGGTTACAATACCAGTGATCGTAGGAGCACTAGGAATGATCAAGAAGGGAACCGAAAATTATATGAGAATGATCCCTGGCTTACCATCCCTGCAAGAAGTGCAAAAGATTGTCTTAACTGGTACATCACACGTATTGAGAAGAGCATTGTCGATGTGAGAACTGTTGCTGCTCATGTATTTTAATTTAACTTAAAAAAAAAAAAATGAACGAACTATTGAGTTTGGTTTAATGGCCTACCAATGTATACTATGAGTTTCTTTGCCCTAGGAGTCGGGAAGACACTCGGCAAGAAATGGAAGCAAATTTGAAAGAAGAAAAAAAAAATAATAATAATAATTCTAACTGGACTCCCACCTGCAAGATCATGCGCTGTTTATTTTGATATGAGATCACCATGTCGCGCACATATGGTTGTGATGCATGTGCCTGGTGTACCCTTATCAGACGACTAGTCATGATGGCTATACTGGGCTTCGTATCTTTTACCCCAGGGCCACTTTGATGGTATGCACTGCTCTCTCACTCAATAATAATAATAATAATAATAATTTCTGCTATAGACACAAAGCCTGACATTTTGAGTGAGTGGCCTAATCGATTACATTGACCTCAAAGTTCAACTGGTGCCGATGTATTTTATCGACCGCGAAAGGCAAAGTCGATACCTGTGAGATTTGAACTCAATGTAAAGGCGGAAGAAATACCACTAAGCATTTTGTCCTTCGTCAATAATAATAAAAGACATTACTAATTTTACTACTTATACATTAGATAGAAATTGACTGTACTCAGCCAATAGATTATGCACACATCTTTCAGGAGCTGCACAAATATCTCTCGGAAATACAGTAATCATTGATTAATTCATTAGAGTTCTCTTCCAGATTCATGTTTAACAAGGCTATTGTTAACGAGTACACACGCAATTGTGTTTATACAAAACGAAAAAAATATCTAGTAAAAATATCTGATTATCGTTTGCTTAACGCTTCAGAAACCTCATGAACGCATTGTATTTCATGAAAAAGATAAAGACATGGATGTTGATTTAGAGCCTACATGTCTGGGATGTAGATTGCTATTAAGATTGTCGTTTTTCAGATTAATTAACCTCAACTTCAGACTAAATTTACAATACTTATATCTTCACTATGTTTTTCTATCAATTCTGTCTTCGATCTTTATCAAGTGTCTGATACCTGGGTATGTATGTATGTATGTATGTATGTATGTATGTATGTATGTATGTATGTATGTATGTATGTATGTATGTATGTATGTATATATGTATGTATGTATGTATGTATGTATGTATGTATGTATGTATGTATGTATGTATGTATGTATGTATGTATGTACATGTATGAATGCATGTTATGTACGGATATGTTGTATGCATGTATCAATTATGTATCTATATATGATTATGTATGCATTCGTGTGTGCATAAATCCATGTATGCATATGGGAATACATCGATGTACGTGTGTGTGTGAGAGAGAGAGAGAGAGAGAAGAGAGAGAGAGAGAGAGAGAGAGAGAATTGCCTCCTAACTTCAAAACTACTTCTAGAATAAACTATCATTTTTGTAGAATTAAAGATTCCTGGTTCGAAACTATGTAGACATACAAAAAGGTAAGGAGGTCTGTATTTAACCTCTTGATATGCCAAAAATAGTAGTCGAATTTTCTTGTATCACATTTTGCTGCTTTAAAAGGGGAAAGAGCACTATGTGATTGAATGATATCATCATTGATAAGACAATATAACACAATGGTCGAGCTTCGAATGCTTTTGATCCTAAGTCTGCTCAATCGTGACTGATCTACGGCTAAATTACAGCATGACCGTAACATTAATAACGATCAAAGATCAAAGTGATGCAAATGGCGTGTAGATATGAATCTATTCCAAGGTGATGAGCTTGCAGAATTGTTAGAGCGTGAAATAAATGTTTTGCAGGACTTGTTTCAGCTCTTCACATTCCGAGTTCAATTCCAACTGAGCTCAACTTTCCTTCCAGCCATACTGGGCGAGAGAAATAACGTGCCAGTTTAGTAGTGTGGTCGAAGGTATTAATTAATACCGTACCTCAACTATAAATATATTGTTTGAAAAGGAAATTTATAATCCGGTAAATTAGTGCTAAAAAATTAAACCGCAATTCTTGTTTTGGTCACTGGATTGCAGCTATTCTGAGGCACCGCCTTGAAGGGTTTTGAATCGAATAAATCAATCCCAGTAATTCTTTTTCTTTTCAAGTCTCGTACTTATTCTATCGGTCTCTCTTGCGGAACGGCTAAGTTACGAGGGCATAAAGAAATCAAAACTGATTGTCAAACAGTGTGTGGTCAAAAATAGGCACGTACATAAATATACATACATGTGTGTGTGTATACACTCACATAGGGTGGGTGGGTGGAAAGTAAGCAGGTATTAAAAATTGGTAATAAAATCCATAATCCTTTTACAAATTTATTGAAACAAATGATACATGTTCTTTAGTATACGGGAAAATGAAAGTAAATCTTCATATTTCAATGTAAACACTAGTGGCATCAACTAGTTTCCACATACGGCCAGGGATGGAATGACCAACCTTATGAAGAACATCGTCTTAGATATCATTGAGGACCTTCTGAATCCGTGTCTCCAAGTTCTCTAGTGTGCGAGGTTTTGTTTTGTACACCACTGCTGTGTAACCCCACAGGTAAAAGTCACATGCAGTGAGATCTAGACCTCACTGGACTTCTGGATTTCTGCGGTCACAGTCTTCAGATTCCAGCTCCTACACGTAATGGGGTTTCCACAGACGAAAATTAAATTCTTTATGTTACACCGTACGTATTGTGTCTCTTGTTGGTCCACTTCCACGAGCTACTTGACATGTTGATTTTTGCGGGCTGCAATTAAACATTTCCTGCAATGTTGTCACGTTCTCCGCTGATCGGGATGTTGTCGGACGACCACTTCTTGCATTGTTCACAGAGCCCGTAGTCATCAGCTTTGCATGACAACTTTTATTGTCTCTGGACGTAGTCATGCATGCTTTTTTTCCATGTACGCCACCATCTTTGAACCAAAACAATGGAATTCCACACTTGATAGCGTGCTGCTATCTTAACTCGCTCCTGAAGGGTGAAGCGACCGGCCATCTGAAAAATAAGAATTAAGACAATAAGAAAATAAGAAATCCCCATTAGAATTGTCTGTTTAAAAAATTATTTCGTGATGACTTCAGTGATAATAAAAGTTCTATAAGCAATTTCTAATGGCTAGTTATTTTCCACCTACCCTGTATATATTTATGGAATCTTACATATATACCATTCTGCCTAAAAAATGGATCTACAAATTCAATATCCCTACATATCTCACATCTATTTTCTTTCCTCCACCTCACTCTCTATTTTGTATCTAAATTAATTATTACTTAACCATCCTCTCACACCGTCTCCGATGAAGGGATATAATAAATATTCTGGAAACAGCTGTAAGACCTTTTATCTATAAATGTTCTAATATCTACACAGCCTTGGTTTTTTTTCTCATTACACAAACATTCTTATATATATATATATGTATGTGTGTGTATGTGTGTGTGTATGTATGTGTATGGGTCTTTGTGTGTGTGTGTGTGTGTGTGTGTATATACTCACTCGACGGGCTTCCACGGCGTTTCCGTCTACCAAATTCACTTGCAAGGCATTAGCTAACCCGAGGCTATAGTAGAAGACTGAGCCCGAAACTACGTGGTTGCAAAGCGAGTTTCTCAACCACACAGCTTTGTTTGTGCTTATGCATCAGATTTTTGTAATAAAATTGCACAACTAATATAATTTTACAGCGAAATTCGCGTATCGATAAATTTATATGTGGGTTGAGGAGAGAAGAGAAGTCGTCCTTTTGTCTGAAAGAGATATTCTCTCTCTCTCTCTCTCTCTCTCTCTCTTTCTCTCTCTTTCTCTCTCTTTCTCTCTCTCTCTCTCCCTCTCTGTCTCTCTCAAATCATACCCTACTGTCACATAAAAGGAAGAGCACACAAGAGTTATGTATATCTAGACACGTTATGCCAAAATAAAGATAGATTTGTCACGACTAGAACGTTTGTGGTCTTAGGATTACATATGGAAATCATTATCCAACTCATTGACTTTATAAATTTTCTGTCTTTTGCAGATTGAGAAAAAGAAGGGAACTATTGCTGTAGACGGTAGTATAGCGTATACTCCTCAGCAAGCTTGGATCTTCAACGGGACTCTCAAAGAAAATATTTTATTTGGTCAAGAAATGGATGAGAGAAGGTAAGTTACTACAGCATGATGGTAATCTCACGTAGTCCGAGCAACCGGCACAGATGATAGGTTTATAGTGATTAAATGTTTGTGCTGTACATTATTGGCTTATTCCCTCCACTAAATCGACTTTGAACGGGTGCACGGTGTACAATACGCCCGGTGTCGAAATGATCGCAGAGCAACGTGAGTATTTTGCTCAAGAACACAACGTACCACTCGGTCCAGGAATTGAAACCACGATCTCGCTATCGCCACACGCTTACGCACTAGACTATGCACCTTCATTAATACAGCATACACTGAATCCTTTTCCCCATATATTCTATGTTGGATAATATATAGAATTGTTTTATTTTCGTACTCTATGGTACGTTACTTTTTCTCAGATAACGGCCTTCCAGCCTGGTTTCCGAACAGTTTCTCTCTACCAAATTTCCCGCATGTAGTTTTGTTCGACTCGCAGATACTGCACAGTTGAACTGAATTTGAAATCATGTACTTGCGAAGCAAACTTCTTAAGTGTATAGCCATGCCAATACAATACGCTGCTCTGATTGCAGAAAAATTGTGTAAATCCAAACTAGATGGAAATCACAGTCAACGTGTTTTCTCTACGATCTATAGCTGCGAAATTACTATTGTGCAAGGCTAAATATATACTCTACTAAAAAGTAATTATTAGGTTCTCTAATAATTTCTTTAGTATTAGGCGGCGAGCTGACAGAAATAGTTAGCACGCTGGAGAAAATGCTTGTCGGTATTTCATTTATCTTAACGTTCTGAGTTCAAATTCCGCCGAGGTCGAATTTGCCTTTCACCCTTTCGAAGTCGATAAAATAAGTGCCAGTTGAACACTAGAGTCGAATTAATCAGCTTACCCCCGCCCCCGAAATTACTGGCTTTGGGCTAAAATTTAAATTCTGTAGTGCATACATATCGTTCAGCAGTTAAGAAGCCCTGTTCGCCGCCTCGGAGTTCCGTGTTCACGCAGCCCTGATCAAATGTTTCCTACAATACCTTTGAAATGATCCAGTAGCTTAGGAAAAAAAATTTGGAGAGGAAACTGTACGAAAACCTGTTATGTGTATGATTTTTGCCACATCAACGCCAATTAAAACAAAACTAATATTATATCAAAATGCTATTTTAGCTAGATGTTAAAATATAGATCAATAAAATAAATATCAACTGAAAATATGCAATAGTCGATATGATCGGCAAAATATAATCTGAAATTGGGACTTCGGCATAGCCGTTGTTCAATGACTGATATCGGTTAGAAAAAGAAAATTTATCAATCAGTCTATAGCATTTCTTCAAAATTATGGCCTTATGTTGTTTCGCCAATTGTTATGACGATACATTTTTTTTTACACTATAACCGTGTAACTTGTCATTACAAGTATTGCTCTAACCCATGTTATAACCTTTTACATGAACTCTATGTTAAAACAGCCTCTTGTAAAACTACTTTAATTTATACTACAAACTGTTGTTACATTCTATACTTTATATATGATAATAAAAACTATACTTGCAGATATGCTGCCGTCATTCAAGCCTGCTCCCTTGAAACAGACTTGAAACTCTTTGAGGAACGAGATGAAACAGAAGTAAGTTTCAGATGACAGTCGCAACTGACTGATTGGTTTAGAAGACATTCCTTCTACTAAACGGTCAGGTCTTCGATCTGCTGTAAATGTAAGGTAGTGATTGGCAGAAGCATTTAATAGTAAATTCTCACCTTAGCGAGGTAAGCTATACGTAAGTATCGTAGACCGATGAAAAGTTTTAGACAAGCTTTTGTCTGCGATGTAGGTTCAATTTTCAACCCTCATTTACCCCTCGCAACTGCGATTTCCTGTTGTAATTAACACAACTAGCTGATTTCGAAAAATACCCACTTGGTTCAATCACCACCCATGTTTTATTTTACACATTAATGTGCAGACGTTCGGCTTGAGTACAATCAGCATCAGTCTTAACTGTCTGGAAGACCTGCAAAGATAATGAAAACTGCTCCCACTCCACACTCGGAAAAATTCCTTGGCAAACTTTCCTTTTCTACTCCTCCAGTCTCACTATCATATATACAGATGCGCCGAGTGTGCCAATATCTAACCTCGCCTCAGTCTATCAAAGCCTGTGACCTACCAAAGTCCTTGGCATTACCTTCGGATACCTGGCACTCCGTCGATTACGACTACGAGTGTTCAAGTTGATTCGATCAACGGATCCGCCTGCTCATGAACTTAATGTGCAAGTGGTTGAGCACTCCACAAACACGAGTGTCCTTAACGTAGCTCTCGAGGAGATTCAGCGTGAAACAGAATGTAACAAGACTGACCCTTTGAATTACAGGTACATCTCATATTTACCAGCTGAATGAACTGGAGCAACACGAAATAAAGTGGCTTACACAAGGACACAACACGCCGCCGGGAAACGAACTCACGACCTTACGACTGTGAGCCGAATACCTTAACCATTACGTCATGCGTCTTCACTACCTTCAAATGAAAGGTTCTAGAGCCAACCAGCATTAACAACAAACTGGTCAATATTCTCTCTCTCTCTCTCTCTCTCTCTCTCTCTTATCCATATCCACACGCTATCTATTCCAGTATTTCCCGGGTTTGGCTATGTTTGCCACACTTTCTCTTGTACATTAAAATCCTCATAATGCCTATTTCTTTATTACCTACAAGGGGCTAAACACAGAGAGGACAAACAAGGACAGACAAACGGATTAAGTCGATTATATTGACCCCAGTGCGTAACTGGTACTTATTTAATCGACCCCGAAAGGATGAAAGGCAAAGTCGACCTCGGCGGAATTTGAACTCAGAACATAAAGACAGACGAAATACCGCTAAGCACTTCGCCCAGCGTGCTAACGCTTCTGCCAGCTCGCCGCCTTCAAAATTCTCATAATACCACCTCCAACAATTTTTCATCTCATGCAGATTATATATTTTTTCATTTGTCATTACCCTATTGCACACGAATGTCTTCAGCGTGTAGCCTAGACAAATTCCCCCCAAACCTACGCTGTTTCACTGAATAGAGCCCTCCAAAACAATCTCAAATCGGAACATGTCTACCTAGTCTCTATTTACATCACAAGCATACAATCAGTATCAAGGAAGCGATCTCGTACCTTATTCTTCCTACTCTTGGAAAACATGCACATAAAACATTGAAAGTTACTGCAAAAGCTAGGTTCACAATTTCTGGTAATCTTTTCTTGTTACTACACAGATATCACATAGCTAAAACGATATCCTGAAGGCCAATTTTTTACTCCAGGATCAGGAAATACTCCTAATCAGGTGAAAAAACTCTAAAAGGTTAAGCTGCCCAATAAAATGCTTGTTTCCATCATATCTGAGACAACAGTGCAGCTACACATTAGACATTCTAGGCTGCATACAGAAGTAGACTCATATCCAGGCTCACTCCTCGCGACGTCAATTATATCACTATCACGACTTCCTTTTTACTAGTTAGTTAGTTGCATAAGACAAGTTTCTCATAATCCTGTTGCCTTTCTATCGCTTATCACAAATTTTGTGTCTCATTTTTCAAACTTTGTGCTAACCATTTCTCCCAAATCCTTTCTTCTCAGAGTGTCAGCTTTCTGGAATTTTCCGCCACCCCGACTAATATTGTTGTGTATGTTCCCTCTAAGCTGTGCGCTTGAACGCGTGCATACGTTTTATGACTGTGCACCAAAAGAAAAAGTACGCGCCCACAAACTTTCAAAATGAATTCGAATCTTTTTTAACTGAACTGGTTAATCTCATGGTTGGGCATATACTTTGCAAAGGAAGACAAAATTTGCATAAAGCCAACTTTTGCGCACACCTACAACAAAACTTTGAAGGAACATTGGTTATTGGTGGTATGTAGTCCCAGGTCAGCTCTAATTAAACACCCTATGTCACACAGTCAGTCATCAAATCGATTCGGTGCGATCCACAGATCTGTTGCTTTCAGTTATATTATATCTCCCCCGAGGTGAGGACTATACTCCTGAAATGCAATGAGAAATTGTATGGAGCGCAGTGTGACAGTTTGAACATATTTCATACGACTTATTGTTCCGTCAAGTTCTGTACACCTACAGATTCTGGTAGTGGCATCGGAAGAAGTGAAGACGGTATATTCACACACAGCGCAACAGTTACTATTCCTCTCCACTTACTGGTGGCACACATCCCATACAAATTGAGGAGTTTAACGAGGTTACGAAGGTTACAGCTACTTTTGTGTATCTGTGTTTTTATGTTTGTGGACACCATAATGTTTTTTTAGGATGCTCTTGTGGTAGTGTTCTGGACGTTGTATATATATGCTTAGATGTTAGGGATGATTTTCTCATGTTGTGGTAAGGACTGTGGGATTTGAGGGGGGTTTTTTGTAGAAAAAAACTATATTTTTTGTATGTCCATGTAGTTCATCATTTTTAAAATTTTGATTTATTGTCTCCGAAGTATGTAGGGGGTCTGTCTAACCTGTTATAATGCATAGTACACTGTGCTGAGTACTTTAGTATTGTTTAACTCCAACTCCAGACCACCTCTTATGAAGAAGACCTATGTTCTAAAGGTATTCCAACCAGGGAAACGCCGTCGTCTTTTTTATTATTTTGTTTCAGTTTCAGTGTATCTAGAATTACATTATTCAGTGTGTCGTTTTTTAAGACGGTAGGCTGTGATTCGAAAGCGATTTGGTTGATATTTCTAACAGGGGAAGAAACAAGGTCGTGGCCCATTCATTAACTCACTGAGTAATCTATAGTTTATTGTAATTTGTTGTAGAAAGATAGAAGACTAAGAAAAGACATATTCCACATTCGGTATGATGTATTGTTAATACATCAAAGTAGTTTCTGCCTGTTGGGCAAATGCAGTACCCGTTTGTTTGAGTTTCGTTTTTCCATCTTTTCTAGGTTTCTAATGTGAGACAAGAAGTATATAACTTATAGTATATTTTTATTCTCTGTGGGAAGGGAGCTTTATGCTGTTGAGTATGACGGCTGGTTGTGTTTAATGCTCACTGATTTCGCTTGAAAGCAAGGAAGCAATGGATGTAATAGGTGCTATTGTAGAAGAAACAGCTTCATAGTTGTTTGATGTAGAGTTACTCTGCTGTGTATGAAAAAATAGTGAGAGAATGTATGATGTCATCTGCGTATGAGAAAGCCTTTACATTTTGAGTGTGAAGGTCGTACATAAGTTGAAAATAGTAAGCAAGAGGATGGATTTTTCTAGCACCTATTCGGAAAATTGCGAGTTGTTTAAGTATTGTTCTTAAATACTACATGTGATGAGTGGCTTCTCAAACAGTTTGTTACCCAACGTTTGTAGTGTTTCTTAAGGAAATGATGAGTATTTATTTTGTGCATAAATAGATCGCGGCAATGGAAGCGAAAGTTTTGCAGATGTACATGATAATTAGAAAGGTTCTTGTGGAGGTTTTCTTCATGAACCCGTCTTGTGTTAAATTTCTTTTTAAGTCTTCACATTTCTTGTGTTATGTTCGTAAGAAGTGTGGTAATCGAAGCTATGGATTAAAATCTGTGTCGTGAATTAGAGAGAAAAATACATTGATTGATGAAGCCAAATATTACCTTATTCAAATGTTCTGTGGGTGTGCACAGGATTAGGAGTTTAAAAACTATGAGAGTGTGGAAGGAGTCGATACTCATGTTTGATAGTTTTTCATTTGTTTTAAGGTTTTTTAGGATGTTTTACTTACCTGCAACTAAATCCAAGACGATACTTAAAAAATTAACAGCACAACACGAAGTTTATTAGTGATTGATTTTAAGCAGATTCTTAAGGATCTTGATTTGTGTGTGTGTGTGTATGTGTGTGTGTGTGTGTGTGTGTGTGTGTGTGCGCGCGCGCGTGTGTGTGTGTGTGTGTGTGTGCACTCATTAACTGTGTGTACATGAATTTATTGTGCACACCCGGAATTTTTTCTTTTTGCATACAACTTGGAAAGTGTAGTGGCTTTACTCTAACAGAAATTACTTGTGATTAAACACCAACATAAAAAGGGAGTAATAACAGTTCAGCATATTTTTGTATTTTTCTTTCTTTTATTTAATTTTCTTCCAGATCGGTGATCGCGGTGCCAACTTGAGCGGAGGTCAGAAACAGCGACTGAGTCTGGCGCGCGCTGTGTACAGCGGGCGAGATATTTACCTTCTCGATGACCCACTTTCAGCAGTTGACGTCAAGGTGGCGAAACATCTGTTCTACTCTTGTCTCAAGAAATACCTCTACCACAGCACAATCATTATATGTACTCATCAGTTACAGGTAAATTATAAACAGTCACCTCTATCGTCATCCAATCTTTCCACTTTTTCCTCCTCTCATCATCACCATCATCACCTTATTCAATCTGTTTTTTTAGTGTTTTTTTATTATCATCACCATTTTCATCACCACTATTGTCATCACCACTACCTTGTCATAACGGCCATCATCAGCATCATCATCGTCATTATCATCATCCTAATAATCACCATCATCATCATCATCATGCACAGCATTATCATCATTCTACTTATAGCAAAAGAAAAATTTGCCAAAGATGGCTTATTGAGGAAGAATGTATCGGTGACGATTCGTTTACTTTTATTGAGAGCCCTCAAAAACATGTATAATCAATTAAAATTACGTCCACAGTGAAGAAAAATTAAGTAGCGCTAATGATATTTATCAATGACAATAAGAGAGAGACAACTCCGAAACTCATATCGATAAAAAAAAATTATTGAACGAAGACATACAGTGAGTTGTGGGCTCGTAATTTGGTAAGTACAGTAACAACTCCTTAGAAATGAGAATCGATGGTTTATAGAAGGTGCTATTGGCGAGAGCCAACTCCACCACACTTTCACTAACTGCGCCTTCTATAAACCATTGACTTTCCTATCTTGATTGTATTCCCAATTCCTCTGTTTGGACAGCCCTGTTCAAGACTTTGAGACAGTGACAATACATGGCTTGTCTCTTCATTTGAGTTGAATATCCCACACACATACTATAGCACAAGCCACCCTAACTGGAGCCTGCTAAATTAGTCACACTCTGCCTTTTCCCTCATACTCATCCCACTCCCAGTGGCATACCATTCCTCTCCTTTTCCATCCCTTTCAATTCAATAATACAACAGACACATTTCCGTTTCCTCAAACACGCACAACACTCTACACGAAGAACGACGGACATGGAAACTATTCTCCATACCTCCCACGCACTAACACACACACACACACACACTCATACACACACACACACACATACATACATACATACACACGCACGCACGCACGGGTACGTACACACACACACATAGGCATATGCCTATCTTCGCATTTGCTCTCCTGTCAAAATGTACCCTATTTAGACAACTCCCTACTTCCGGTCAGTCAGCGGCTCTTGCTGGGATTGTTCTTTGTAATGTATTCGCTTTTTCTTCCCTTTTCCCAGTTTTTCTCGTTATTTCCACTCTCTTTTTCTATTTTTCTACCATCTGAAGAGCTACGAGAAGTAATTGAAGTGGGCCAATGTCAAATTTAAATAAGGGCTAATGTGCTGAATGAGAACGCAAACAATTCTCAATTCAAGAGAAAGACAATTATCGGATCTTTTCGGTTGCTGTCATAGATTTGGAAATTTTAAAATCAAGTGAAAATTTTTGAAGTTTGGTATGTTGATGTAAACTTTCACGCTGAATCCGAATTTGGGATTCATTTATTCCAGTCAAAAAAAAAAAAAAAGAATAGAAAAATGTTACAGAGATTCAAATTTAGATTATTTTTAGCCGACTGGGAAACAGAAATTGGAGGTCATCATTTTCTGCGTCATAGCTGTCAGTCACAAAATGATTCTTATCCAAACTTGCGGTGGTGGGTGCAATGATAAAAGTATCGCAGTCGCATGCGCATAGTGTCCGTGTTACAATGAAAACGAAGTAGACTACAGCTTTGATTGTTACTATGGAAACAGACATTAATATGATTTACGGTCATATGTATAAAAGTGGATTTCGTTTGACTAAAATTACCCAAAATTTGCAAATTTTAAAAGCTGTTAACTTTTATCAATTAATTTATGGCAAAAATGAATTTCATTTTCATAATTAGCACACGAAACTAAATCAGTATTATTAGATTTGAATGACAGCAACCGAAGTCAAGTGGTAAATGTCAGCAAATCACAAAAAGGGAGATAACAGCAAAATGTTAAGAGTGAAGCTCCTTTCACGTTATTCTGTTCTATAAAAAAATTCATTTATTTTTATCGTTGTTTTTTTAATTTTCTGGATGTTTTTTTTTCTTCTTCTTTGGTGAACAGTTTTTACAAGATTGTGATACTATCCTAGTTTTAGAAAATGGTCGTATCGCTCAAAATGGAACACACGATGAAATTATGCAACAAGACGGCTACTACAAGAGAGCTATAACGAGTTTTCATTCTAAAAATTTATCAAGGGATAGTTCTTCAGGTAATAAGCCAACTCACTCTACACTTTCCATTTCAAATTTTGTGTGTGTGTGTGTGTGTGTGTGTAACTTTTAGTTTCACCTGTGGGTAGTCTTCTGGCAAGTTATCACTGAAAAATGATGGAAGTTGCCCACCTAAATATAATTTTACTGTCATGGGGTTGATGAAGGAGAGAAAATATAAGGGCGAAAGAAACAAAGGGAAGAAAAAGGAAACAGGAGAAGAAGAAGAAGAAGAAGAAGAAGAAGAAGAAGAAGAAGAAGAAGAAGAAGAAGAAGAAGAAGAAGAGGCGGAGAGGATTAGAAGGAAGAGGGAGAGGAGAAAGAAATTAAGGGAGTGTTCTGATATGGAGAATGAAGTACGTGTGCAGGTATTAGAATAGTCAAATAATGCAACGGAAAAATTCAATAGTAAAATAGCATGTAAGTAGGTGATTGAGCTTTAGAACTAATGACAATAAAGAGTGGAAATAATTAATTAAATAAATGAATAAAATTACATGACAGTTAAAAAAATAAGTGGATATCAACAAGAGGGTGCTGATTTATAGAAATAGTCAAAAATAGGCAGCAATTGTAGTAATAAAGTATAAGCAAAAATTATGATACAGAAAATATTTAAGGAATAAATGGAATAAATGAAAATATATATGGAAGAATACTGGGAAAAATACTGAAAAATATGATTAATTAAAATGAAAAGAAAAGAAATCATAGCAACATCAGTTGAAAAAGTAACAATTGAAGTTATGTTCGTGGATAAAGACAAATAGAATAAGAAATGAATAAAAATAAAGTGGAAAAGAATAAGACAAAGAAAAATTGCAAAATTTGGTGAGACTATGAAAATATGCAAAGAAAAAATTAAAATATATAGAAAAATACTGGAAAAAACGTTATTGAAAAGATAATTAGATATCTTCAGAAACATTTTTTTAATTAAAGGTAATAAAAATTATAAAATTTAGAGTGTAGAAGATATGTTAGATGACTGTAAGAAATGTGAAAAGAGAAATAAAAGACAAGGATAAAATAGTGAAACAAGTTAGAGTTAAAGACTTGAAGCTATGTACACCAGGCTGAGTGAGTAAATTAAGATAGAAACATAATGTCGAGACAGGTGAGAAGAACAAACGAGAGGGTGCTGAAAGTATATAAGGATACAATATCACGTAATTTTGATAATGATGGGAATGATGATAACTAACGATAAGGGTGGCAAGTCGATATAGTATAAATAAAGAGGGGTCGATGACATATATAGTGATACCATCGAAGGCAATAGATCCTAAATACGGCCATGTTTATGTAAAATATGTATTTACTGCTACTCTGAGAGTTCCGAATAATAGGAATGAAAGGTAAAAGAGGCAGTGGTAGACTGTGGTAATGAGGATAATGGTGAGGAAGAACTCAATGGTGGTTCCAAGGGGTGCCTTTGATTAGAATTTCGGGTTCACGGTTGTATTGTTACTATCCTCTTTGTGGATGAAATTCATCTGGGAGAGATAATGTCTGAATACTTGCAGACTGTACTTCCTCCTCTGCAGGAAAGAGGAGTGTCTCCTCTCTTGAATTTAGAATGATAGTTGCTGACAGGATGTTCATATTTTCCTGTTATGCACAGATTAAATCTTGTACCCCAAATGTTATAGGCACTTGCTTTGCTAAAATACTCCACTTCATAGTCGGGTTATTTTTCCCATTGTCCTTCATGTGTCAGATATACTTAGCGATGTAAAAGTCCTCATACTTCTATTGCAGATCGTATAAAGATATTCCTTTTTAAAAAATTCCGTGAGCCCAATATACGATTTTGCGGTATCCCCGCTTTTGTAATCGAACTCTTTCGAGAAAAATTTATTGCGACCTATTTTAATAATTACAGTTTTATAGTGCTAGATTTAAATTGTTAGTATGTTTAGTTTCCTTATTCCAATTCAGTATCTGCGACCCTATATAACCGAGGCAGCTATAGCTGACCTTGACAGCGTTCTTATTGAATATTTTGTTATATCTGTGTTGGCTGGGAAAGTGCTTTCTTATACTAGAGAGAAAGCGTCCGGTGATATCGGTCGATAGGTTTGTACTGTAAGGTGGATTAAGCTATATCACTTTTCAGGTTCTGGGTTTACATTTCTTGATGAAAGTAGTCTCTAAATACTGTATTTGTCGGTGACACTACATATTTTCAGGACGTTCTAGGTGTATGGGGCAACTGTATTGAATATATCCCTATTAAGAGAAAGGTTGGAAATACCTCTACTTACATTGTCTCATTTAATTGTCGTTTTTCAGTATTTTTCTAATATTTTTCCATATATATCTTCATTAATTACATATTTTTATACCATTCTAAGTTTTGTTTATTCACTATTACAACTGCTACTTTTGACCATTTCTTTAAATCGACACTCCTGTTGTTAGTACCCATTTATTTTTACCTTTATGTATTTTTTTCTTTTCTTGTGATCCGTTTGGGTGTTGTCTAAGTGATACGATGCATACTCAAAGGTCGTCTGGACTTATACTTCTACCGCCATCCTTCTTTTTAACATATAGATCTAGTCAGTGTCACTGTCACTGTGAAAGCTACCAGTCACTTTTAGTATCTTCCTAGTCGCGGAATTTTTCAAGTATCCAGGATAATATTTCACATGTTAGTATTAGCGCTAGCACTGCAAAACCATTGTGAGATATAGTTTTATTGCTCTGATTTCCATATCTACCTAAGTCTGCTGAAGTATTCTTTCCTCCCTCCAGCTTTACACACAGCACCAACATATGCAATATTCTCGTCAATTCCAAGTTATTTATAACATTCATCACTGGTGATAGGATAGACATTGATATACATGTTTCTTTCTGATTGATCATCTTTCCTCGCTTGGTTACCAAACTTATCCTAGCGAAACTCCATACCCTTGTCCCGTGAGAATGTTGCGACGAAATCTAACTACCTCTTGATATTATGAATATAACTCGAGTACAGCTTAAGGTCATCGACAAAGTGTGGGTGAAATTTATCTTCCATCTGCAGAGCCTATCGCATAGCCTTTGTATTTCCTTAAAAGGGATAACAAGGGGTTCACTGCCAAAGTGAAAAACATTACAGATAAGCTATCACCATGGAATATTCCAGTTGATAACCTAATTCTTTTAGTGACAATAATGGCAGCCTCTGTCCTTGGACTATGTTGTTATCAGCCTCTTAATGGCATTAACTATAGTTGCTGGAACATTAACAAACTCCTTTCGTTCTTGCTGCCTACTCTTCAGTTACCACATTGTGTGTTTTGGAGTATTCCTGGAGGAGTGCATTCAAGCAGTTTGTATATATAATTTATAAAAATAAATAATGCGGTTTTTTCAATTGCATGAACTAAAAGTCGGAACGGGAATGAGATAAACTACCACATCAACTTGCTATAAAAGCAGGTAGTAATTTTACATTGCACTTATTCTTAGTGCAAGTTTTGAAGATTGCAGTTCAATTTTAACAGCTATTTTTTTTTTTCAAAGTTATAATGGAAGTGACAAAGGAGCATATTCAGCATATTTTGCTTTATGAGATCAATGAAGGTAACAACGCAACGGAAACTGCAAGGAATATTAATGCAGTATATGGGGATCGGACAATAAGCGTAAGCCTGTGTCAATGGTGGTTCCAGAAATTCCGAGCCGGAAACTACAGCCTAGAAGACGAGCCTCGTCCTGGAAGATCTGAGGAGCTCGACGATGATGTCCTGCAAACCATGGTGGAACAAAATTCCATCATAACTGTTGAGGAACTAGCAGAAAAGCTTGGATTTGGTCATTCAACCATTCATCGACAATGCGTATCATCGGAAAAGTCAGCAAATTGGGTCAGTGGGTTTCTCACTTTCTAAGTCTAATCGCGTGCAGAGAGTGAATATGTGCTCTTCTTTGCTGTCACACCTCACAAATGAACCTTTTTTGGACTGGTGACGAGAAATGGATTCTCTATAAAAGTGTCAAGCACCGAAGACAGTGTGTAGTGAAAGGAGAAACACCGGCACCCTAGGCTAAAGAAGGTCTTCTCCCACGTAACGTGTTGTTACCTGTTTAGTGGAATATGAAAGGTTTAGTCTACTTCGAACTTTTAAACCCAAAACAAACGATAACAAAGGAGATCTACTGCAAGCAGCTTGAGCGGCTTAAGTCAGCGCTAGAAGAAAAACGACCATCTTTGGTTTCAAAATGAAAGGTATTCTTCCATCAGGATAGTGCTCGGCCACATACAACGAGGATGACATTCCAAAGGCTGGAGCAGTTTGAATGGGAAACGATGCCCCACCCACCATATTCGCCGGACATTACCCCATCTGATTATCATTTATTCCGCAATCTTCAAAATCATTTGGACGGAAAGAATATGAATCCTGTAGACGAGGTCATAACAGTACTAGAGGAGTATTTTTCGTCACGAAGAAGTGAATTTTGGAAGAGGTAGGCCTTGCAAGTCTACCAGATAGATGGAAGAGCATTGTAGAAAATGAAGGAGAGTTTATTTTAGATTAAACGAGAACTTTGTTTATCTTAATTTCGAAAAATTATTTATGGGATGACCCAATATGTATTACATTCAAGCATGCTGTGGATCTTAGCTTTTGACCATATGCGTCTCCTGGTTTTTAGCTACTAGCGTTATATGTGTGAATGCAACAGTCCGACACGTTAGTCTCAGTATTCATTGATATTTTGACGCGGTTAAAGAGGGCTATGAGTGTGGGGTTCTATACCAATAATCGACTAGCAGCTCTTTTCGAGGCGATTATCTGTTCGGCGGTTTGGCAACAGCCGTTAGCAGAATTTCCCAGTTAATATAAATTTTGGGTGAAATGTTTGCATAGTTCTCACTCCGTAGCTCATTTATCCACTTTGCAACACGGTTGTGTTGTTTGTTTACTTTCCAGATCCCTCCCCCAAAATGTATATATGTATTATGTATGTATGTGTGTGTGTGTGTGTGTGTGAGAGAGAGAGAGAGAGAGAGAGAGGATGGATGATAATTAGTAGCAACAGAAGCAGAAGCAGCAGTTTTCTGGACATATGTCTGATATTTTTTAGAAACAGCCATGAATGTATCGTCCTTTATAAGCCATAATCAGTAAGTAACCAAAGTTCGGTCGTAATATATACACTTTGAACATTTGACCTGTCATTCCTGTTTCATAGACTTCATATGACATTCCTGGATATATTCGTTGTAAACAATTGCTTCCTTTCTTTACAGAAACTCTAAATAAAGTTGAAACTCCAAGCAAAGAGCTTCCTTTACCCGATCAGCAATCAGTTTCGCGAGAAAGCGATCATGGTGAAAACCAAAAAGAAACACCACACGGTACATTTTCCTTCTTAAAGTTTTCTTCTTCCCGTTTCTTTTCTCCTTCATTGCATTGGCAGAAGTGAAAGTACGTTGAACAAAATACATTGTGCTCTTTAGTTGTATAACTTTATATTTTCAGTTTAAATACCATCGAAGTTAACTTTATCTTTCATTTTTCGGAGGTCGATAAAATAAATACTAGTCAAGGCATACGAGTGCTGGCATAGCTGTGTAATCGAGAAGTTCGCTTCACAACTATATGCTTCCTGTTTCGATTTCACTGTGCGGTACATTGTGCGGTTGTATTTCATCATATCCTTCCTCAGTTGAAATTGTGACGAAGCTCGAGGTATACTGGCGAAAGGTATAGGGGTCGGAGTTAAAACCCAGATGTGTGCGTTGAAAAAAATGTTTTTAGTATCTATTCTGAGTTACACAGGCACTTTCATATGATACTCGGCAATGGAAATACAGCGAACCGGTGAGTGAGCCGTTAGAGACTCTTAACCAACGACGTTCACAATTGTTTGATATAAAATTAAAAGTAACTCCCGAAGGTGGATTTAACTGCCTATGCCCTACCCTCAAAATATGAATGCCAATGTGTGCGTGCTAGAAACCGTAATTATCATGGTGGACGAGGGCGGTTGATCGCAAAATCGTTTGAGAATAGAAATTACTTTGCAGTATTTCGTCAGAACTGAGGTCATCTTTGCCTTTCATCCCTCAGAGGTCGCTAAAATAAAGTACCAGTCAAGTACCGGAGTCGATATAACCGACTAACTTCCTCCCCATAAAACAAAAATTTCTGGCCTTGCGCTTACGTTAGAAACAATTTGTATTATTGTGACTCTCAGAATTTATACAGTTTTGGACAAAATACTCGTCGGTATTTAATCACAGCCTTTTTCGTTCTGAATTCGAATCCTGCGGAGGTCAACTTCACCTTTCGTCATACTAGTATTGATAAAATTAAGGACTAGACTGTTGCTTGGGGCGATATAATCTTTTCTACTCTAGGCACAAGGCTCTAAATTTGGGGGAAAGGTGCCAGTCGATTAGATCGAGCCCAGTACGCAACTGGTACTTAATTTATCGACCCCGAAAGGATGAAAGGCAAAGTCGACCTCGGCGGAATTTGAACTCAGAACGTAACGGCAGACGAAATGTCTCTAAGCATTTTCCCGGCGTGCTAACGATGCTGTCGATTCGCGGCTATACAATATGGTAACAACAACATCACTATAAATTACACTTTTACGTTCCGAGTTCAAATTCCACCGAGGTCGACTTTGCCTTTCATCCTTTCGGGGTCGATTAAATAAGTACCAGTTACGCACTGGGGTAGATATAATCGACTTAATCCGTTTGTCTGTCCTTGTTTGTCCTCTCTGTGTTTAGCCCCTTGTGGGTAGTAAAGAAATAGGTATTTCGCCCGCTTTTACGTTCCGAGTTCAAATTCCACCGAGGTCGACTTTGCCTTTCATCTTTTAACGTCAACAAAAATAACAAATACCAGTTGAGTATCAGGACCGATGTAATCGACTTACCCGCTCCTCCCGAACTTGCTGGCCTTGCGCCAAAATTTGAAAACAATATGTTTTCTTTGATTTTTTTTTTTTTACGCATTTTACTGATTTGATTTGATTTCGCTCTTGCCTTTCTTATTTTGCGTGTTTAATTATTCCTTTTGTTTTATTACCATTTCACTTTAGATGGCGGCCTCACAATAAAAGAACAAATCATTATTGACAGTGTACCTCTCTCTGTCTACCAAAGTTATATCAAGGCTGGTGGAGGATGTTTCTTATTTTTCTTAGTCTTACTAATCTATGGCCTCACATTTGGTTCCATTGTCTTCAGTGACTGGTGGCTTAGCTACTGGATTAACACTTCTTGGGTAAGTATAACAACAGAAATTCGCTTTTCAGTTTACTCACCCCCGCGCGCGCGCATTCTCTCTCTCTCTCTCTCTCTCTCTCTCTCTCTCTCTTCCTCTCTCTCATACGCACAGAGTCCAAAGGCGGTGGATCGACAGAATCGTTAGAGCGCAGCTGAAATATTACTTAAAGTATTTATTCCGTGTATTTATATTCTAAATCCAAATCCTATCGATATGAACTTAATTTTTCGTCCTTCAGGAGTAGATGAAATAAAGTACGAGTCAAGTACAGGGGATCGATATAACTGAATGTTTCCTTCTTGTATGTTAGTGACTAGTACACACGGACCAAAACGATATTGTAACTATATACGATCTTTCTTGCTGGTAAGATTGACTGTTAAACGGAGAGAAGTCTCTTTGCTGTAGTGATACCTCGGCCATCTGATCTACGGCAGACGCCTGAATTGATTTCGCATGAAGACTTTATCCATTATTTCATATATTATGAACTGTCACTTATGCAAATGCAAATGAGTTCATAACTAAGGCAGGTGGGCAAAATGAGTAATTTCTGGTTCCTTGTCATTTTGTCTTTACTTATCAGGAATCATTCCATTGCAAGTATTGTATCGTTTTGTACTCTTACCTCATCTTCGGGAATAAAAATTGGTCAGCATTGTTCTTGTTGAAGATACTTCCTCATCTGCCGTGACCTTGTGGCATGTGGTCGAACAACACGAGTCATCCGTCATCTCAGCCGGATCTTCAGTGAAGAGAAGACGGTAAGCAGGATGTAACTCAGAAAATCGAGCAACATAGCCAAAAATTCTAAGCTGGCACTCCCAAATCATACGAGGAACAGGACAAATCCCAATTTCTGAGTCGCTGGTTGGATACTAAATCCAACCAATGGTAGCCCATAATCCTGCGAAGCACCCTGGTACGAAAAGAGTTCAGGCGGCTCCTAATGGCCTTGAAAAGTGTCCAAGTATAGCAACTATAGAGCTGGGCAGGGAGGGCCAGAGACCTAAAGACCGAACCTTTGTCCTTCTACACAGATATTGGCAGCATCAAACACCCTATTCTGGTGAGTCCACAACTGCACCAGCTCGTCCAAGTCTTTTTATGACTTCAGACTCACAATTAATGCCGCTATGAATCTCAGAGCCGAGATGTGTGAAACCATCAACAACTTCGATATTCTCGCCTGCAATAGAGACAGGCAAGTGATGAAGCGGAACCACTTGGTCTTATAGTCTCTTGGGTCAAGATAGAGATCCAGTCTTTCATTGGCTTCTTGGAGGATTCCGTTTCGTCTGTTTGTCTCTGTTGTGTCGGTATACCATCCTGACTGGAACTTTATTTTATTGATCCTGATAGGATGAAAGGCAGTTGACCTCGACGAGATTTGATTTCTAAATATAAAGAGCCAGAAGAAATGCCACTAACCATTGGGTCCTACACGCTAACAATTCTACCAACTTGTTACCTTAAGAAGAACAAGAGAAAGAAGACAAAGAACAAGGGCCGCAAAACCATTCAGGATTATAAAAAGACAAGGACAGTAGGGATTTACATAAACACGTGTACATCAATACAAAATAATAACAATCAACAACAATTATGACAACAAAATCCTTCAATAATGGGAAATGTTACCCAAAGCGATCCATGAATCCAACAGATCTCGAGTCACCCTGCTCACCACGAGTACTATGACAAGTTCTCCTCTCTCCTCCGTACTTTTCAGCCTACAGGCGCACGCTTAGGATAGTTCCATCCACATGGGTCATTCTCACTAAATTCACTCACCTTTTAAAAATTTCCTAGGATTGTGCAGGGGCGAAAATTTTTCCCACGAGAGTTCCGGACCCCAGTTATGAACTCATTTGCATACAGCCAATCAGAACTCACCTTGACTATGTCAAGTTAACAAACACTCTACTCAAGATGAAGATGGTTGTTAGTCGACCGACCACCAAGTTGTGCCTGGTTTTAGGAGAAAAGTAATTAGATTTGCCTCTATACCTATTATCGGATTTTGTTATGGCCCCATGTGGTAAAGATGTGGATGGGAAAAATGTGGGTAGAGGGTGATGTGCTAGCAACCTTCTCCTCTTACTGTTTTACAAAGTAAACAACAACACAAATAACTATGCAGAGGCAGCCATGGTTAAAAAAGAACAAAAACAGCAAGCATTATTAAAAGAGAAAAGAAACATGGTCATTCCTTACCCAAGTGACCTAAATTATCGCCCATCACTTGTTATTCGCTCATAAGTTAGTTTGATATTTGAGCTCAAATTGACTGTATGGAAATGAGTTCATAACTGGGGTCCGGAACTCTTGTAGGAAAAAAATTTCGCGGGTCGGGGAGACAGTACGTCCCTCTCCGTTCTCACATTCCTTTCCATGTGAAACTTGAAAGAAAATCAATGAGGCCTTGGCAGAAAAAGAAAGTGTCTGTCTTTAGTCCTTTCAGTCGCGCGAGCTGAAAATATCTTCAGTGGTACTGCCAGGCCATGGGCCCCAGCCCAAATCTTCTCTGGAAAAGACCAGCCAGTTAATGTTCATCTACACCTAGATTTCCCCAACAACGTCATTGCTCTTATCCATCCTCTGTAGAACGCAATGGTAGAATATCCACCAACTTGAGTACCTGACTGGCAGAGAACTCTGAGCGCCTGACGGCACTCTGGATCCCAAGTTCACTGACTCGGACTACGTTTGATCCAGGACTTCAGCTCAATCAAAGAGACGAGTTGCAGAAAAAACGTGTCGAACAAACGGTGCCCTATCCTCAGCTCATGCCAGCACATCATTAACCACGGAATACCCAGTTCTCCACTCAACGAACGTTGACAGCATATGAACCGTTTAACCAGCAGAACGCAAGAGAGAGAGCAAGCGTTCCATTCTCATGGGCCACGAAGCGGAGCGAGATACTACGTTCGTGTCAAGGGGTGATTACCTTAATCTGTTGACCGGTTGGAAATCTCTCTCTATATAAACGGCAGTTTGTCTGTGCGTGTTTCTGTGTGTCTGTTTGCTTGTACCCTCACCCTGACCACGGCTTTCAACCGATTCTGATGAAACTTGACACACACATAGCCCAATGTCATAATTCAAAACTAACGCAGCGAAAATTTTGAAAAGTTCCCCCAGTTCTGAAAAAAATCGATAAATTCGACATGTGGTCGAGAATCAGAAACACGGACCACAAACTGTCTAGGGGACGCAACTCCACCTTTTTTAAATCTCAAAAAAAATTTACCATCATTTTTTTCCATTTTTTTGCTATTTTTTGGCTATAACTCTCTAAAAATGCTTTATAGTTATTTCCCTTACAAACCTGAGGAACGCCGGGCGATACTGCTAGTCTATAACTAAAGACGTTCTTTTCACCATTTACTTTTTATTTTTCTAATGGTATTTCTAACATAGGCTAAAAGTGACCTTATAGCGGGGTTTGCATTCTGTTACAAGCAGTGTGACTCGGTTTCGGTCTGCCAATAAGTTCCTCCTTTATTCCTATCATTCTCGGAGGCTCCAGCAAGGTCATGAACGCTGCCCTTTGACCCATGTACTTGACTAGTACTTTAAAAGAATTTGACTTAGTAACACGTACCGTGCTTTTACTAAATATCTTACGTGCCTATGTTGTTGCGAACAGACATAGACATCCCCCCACCTTTTCACTCTCTCACCCTTGGTCAAGCGGAATATCCAGGATGTGACAGCTGCACCAGCATCTAGCTTGTACTCATTACAGCTTAATAGAATGAAGCAACATGAAATAAAGTATTTTGCTGAAGGACGTAATATCTGGATTCAATTCATTTTAGGTTGCTAGTACAACACACACACTGTAAACGGGACAGCTGACAATCTGTCACTAGTGTTAACCTCTAGTAGCCTAAGTGCCCCCGGTACTCATTTTCAGTTGAGTGTACAAGTACAACGTGAAACGAAATACCTTGCTCAATGACACAACGCACCGACCCGTCAGAGAAAAGAATTCATAAGCTAACGATCCTGAGTTCCATACGCTAACCACCGATCCCGCGCCTTCACTGTTGGTATTTTATTAAAGCGATAATAGTATTTTTTTGAATGGTCCTATTAAATATCGCAGAATAATTTGTCCGTCGCTTTTATCGATTCCACCATACTCTCTAGGTAGTTCTTTAATATATTTTTATCCATTTTAGCTAAGACTTTCTCTTGATAAATCTTTATATATAAAAGTAAGGTTGTGTGTCTGTCTACTCCGATTTAGATTCCTAACTACTCCCACATTTTGCGGTGCAGTTTAACCAAAACCGGGTATCTTATAGTCGTGATTCATATCGAGCCCTTCTGGGTATTAACGCGCGTCTACGATGAGTCTACGATTTTAAAAATAATTTACCATAATTTTTTTCCATTTTTAATGCATTTTCTTTGCTATTATATAAGGGAAGTAACTCTCTAAAAATGCTTTATAGTTATTTCCCTTACAAACCTGAGGAACGCCGGGCGATACTGCTAGTCTATAACTAAAGACGTTCTTTTCACCATTTACTTTTTATTTTTCTAATGGTATTTCTAACATAGGCTAAAAGTGACCTTATAGCGGGGTTTGCATTCTGTTACAAGCAGTGTGACTCGGTTTCGGTCTGCCAATAAGTTCCTCCTTTATTCCTATCATTCTCGGAGGCTCCAGCAAGGGTCATGAACGCTGCCCTTTGACCCATGTACTTGACTAGTACTTTAAAAGAATTTGACTTAGTAACACGTACCGTGCTTTTACTAAATATCTTACGTGCCTATGTTGTTGCGAACAGACATAGACATCCCCCCACCTTTTCACTCTCTCACCCTTGGTCAAGCGGAATATCCAGGATGTGACAGCTGCACCAGCATCTAGCTTGTACTCATTACAGCTTAATAGAATGAAGCAACATGAAATAAAGTATTTTGCTGAAGGACGTAATATCTGGATTCAATTCATTTTAGGTTGCTAGTACAACACACACACTGTAAACGGGACAGCTGACAATCTGTCACTAGTGTTAACCTCTAGTAGCCTAAGTGCCCCCGGTACTCATTTTCAGTTGAGTGTACAAGTACAACGTGAAACGAAATACCTTGCTCAATGACACAACGCACCGACCCGTCAGAGAAAAGAATTCATAAGCTAACGATCCTGAGTTCCATACGCTAACCACCGATCCCGCGCCTTCACTGTTGGTATTTTATTAAAGCGATAATAGTATTTTTTTGAATGGTCCTATTAAATATCGCAGAATAATTTGTCCGTCGCTTTTATCGATTCCACCATACTCTCTAGGTAGTTCTTTAATATATTTTTATCCATTTTAGCTAAGACTTTCTCTTGATAAATCTTTATATATAAAAGTAAGGTTGTGTGTCTGTCTACTCCGATTTAGATTCCTAACTACTCCCACATTTTGCGGTGCAGTTTAACCAAAACCGGGTATCTTATAGTCGTGATTCATATCGAGCCCTTCTGGGTATTAACGCGCGTCTACGATGAGTCTACGATTTTAAAAATAATTTACCATAATTTTTTTCCATTTTAATGCATTTTCTTTGCTATTATATAAGGGAAGTAACTCTCTAAAAATGTCTACGATTAGTCAACGATTTTTAAAAAAATTTACCATCATATTTTTTCCATTTTTAATGCATTTTTTTGCTATTTTTTGGCTATAACTCTCTAAAAATGCTTTATAGTTATTTCCCTTACAAACCCGAGCAACGCCGGGTGATACTGCTAGTGTAATATATTTGCCTATCTTTATTGCAGAATGCTACTGGAATGAAAGAGGGGAGTTTGGAGAATATTACTGATCGTTCAATAACAACTCATTTTTATCTCAATTCAAACGATTCAACATTATCTACACCATACATGGGCACAAGCAATTTGATGCCAATAACTGATGAATCCTCGGTTTTTAATGACAGTGCAACGACTGCGATGTTCGATACAGTAACATCAATATACAATGCAATTACCAATACAACAAATTTGATTGTCACAAATACAACACAAATGTACCAGAATTCAAATACAATTGTCACAAATACAACAGATACGTATAAGAATTCAGATACCAGTATAACAGATTTGATCTTTAAGCGAAATATATACCAGAACTTAGTCACCAATACAACAGATCCGAACATCTTGGATATAGGAGACATGTCCCAGAATTCCACACTCAATGCGACATCTGATTATACCAACAGGGATTGGTTTTATCTCGTAGTTTATTCCTCCGTAGCTGTCGTAATACCCGTATTGCTAATTTTGAAAGGAATATCACTAGCAACAGTAAGATTCAAGTATTCTTTTATGTGCACACTCGTATATATATGCCTTTAAACGCACACGCATATTTTCCTTTATACACACAAACATATACCTTAACCAACACACATTCACCTTCACATGTTTATGTGTATGTGAGTGTGTGAGTGTGTGTGTTTATATACATATATACATACATACATGTGTACGAATACACACACATATAATTATATATATATATGTATGTATGTATGTATGTATGTATATATATATATATATATATGTATGTATATATATGTGTGTGTGTGTGTGTGTGTGTGTGTGTGTGTGTGTGTTTGTGTGTGTGTATGTATGTATGTATGTATGTATGTATATACACAACCCGGTTTATCCCCATTTTGTCGACGGGGTAGCCATACAAGACACACACCAGGCATTCCATTCATTTCCCAGCTCAAAGAGGCGAGCCCCGTCCTATGCTCGGGTCAAGGCAGAGAACGCAAACCCCTGTATCAGCAGCGGGGCCCGACAGCATATGCTGGTTTACCCCTGCCGCATCAATTCTGGTTCCGTACCCCTTTGAGCAACATTAAATTCACTCATCCGTCCACAAACACTCTCCAAGCTTTCCTATCATTTATAAACTTTCTTGCCTCTCTCACTCCAACACCTCTAACCACCAAAGCTTTCCCCCACTCCATCCATCCATACAAACCGAGATCTACCTCTGGTTCTGCTACTTACCACTTCTGCCTTCATCACCTCACTTACCATCCGCTCCTCATCTATCCTCTCCATGTGGCCAAACTACCTCAAAATTCGTCAATCCATTTTGGTTGTTAGATCTTCTCTCATTCCTGCTCGCCTTCGCACCTCCTCATTCCTCATCCTGTCCATCCGTGTCACACAAACCTTAGCCCTCAAATACCTAATCTCAAACACATCTAGTCGCCTCCTTTCCGCCTCTCTCAAACCCCCACGTCTCTGCACCATATAACATTATCGGCACAATCACGCCTCATACGCACCTCTATTCGCTTTCCTACTCAATCTTTTATCTCACAGTATACCTTGCATAACTCCAAGTATCTTACTCCCCTCCCTCACTCTATATCCCACTTCTTCATCCAACCCCATCTGTCGTCACATGTGATACCAGATACTTAAAAACACTCACCATTTATACTCACATTCATCCTACCAGCCATTCCATCTCTCGAACATTTCAACTTACATTCACTTTCATTTTAACTACATTCACTTTCAGTTTCCACCTCTCACACACTCTTCCAAACTCGACCACCAGTCTCCCCAGTTGCTCTTCTGAATCCGCCACCAGTGCTGTATAATCAGCAAACCACTGACTCACCTGCCATTTCTCTTCATTGTCTCCCACCATTTGGGCTCCCCTGCCAAAGGTTCTAGCATTCACCTCTCTCACCATACATCCATATATAGATTAAACAACCACAGAGACATCACACAGCCCTGTCTTAACCCCATCTTCACATCAAGCCACTCACTTCACTACCCACCTAACGCACGCCCTACATTTTGTGTGTGTGTGTGTACTGAGTGTAAAAAAGCAGCCAGTACACTTTGTTAAGTGGTTGACTTAGGAAGAGCATCCAGCTGTAGAAACCTTGCCGAAACAGACAGAACCTGGCGGAGCCCTCTGGTTCGTCTGTCCTTGTCGAAAAGTTCAACCCGTGCCAGCATGGAAAAAAGGACGATGTGTGTGTTTGTGTGTAGTTTGTGTGACGCGTGTATAATGATGTGTGTGTGTAATTTGTGTGACGCGTGTATAATGATGTGTGTGTGAGTATATATATATATATATTATATATATATATATATATATATATATATATATAGAGAGAGAGAGAGAGAGAGAGAGAGAGAGAGAGAGAGAGACATAATAAATATATATATATATATATATATATATATATATATATATCGTCCCTTTTTCATACTGGCATGGATTGGACTGTTCGACAATGACGAGCCAGGGGGCTCCACCGAGTTCTATGTCTGCTTCGGCATGGTTTCTACGGCTCGATGCTCTTCCTAAGTCAACCACTTAACAAAGTATACTCGATGCTTTTTTACGTGGCACCAGCACCAGTGAGGTCGCCAAGTACCCGCAAGATAAAACCCTTCAACTGATGCCTACATACTTAAATTTTCACACTAACCAGGCATTCTGTATATGCCATTCCTGCTTTGTTTGATTGTAACGCGATTGCTATTTACAGCTATGTGAACTGAGCCAGTTATATAATTTGCTGACATTATATGAAGATCATCCTTAGATCCGTCCAAACTTCAGGCTGCTTACCTATCCGTTTGACCTGCAGCAAAACACTGCTGTGTCGACTAATAAAGATTCTTCACTATTTTACATTAACTCCGTTGATCCAAAGAATGAGTTTCTATGTGACTGCTTGATCAGAGAGAAATAGCAACCAGATTCGTTCAAGTCACACACTACCGTCTTTAAAACAAAAAGAAGAATACATAGTTTCTGATATGCTAAAAGATGAGTTGGCCATAGATATTGCCTTTAATCATAGATTTGCTTCAGTGGCACTAACCTGGAGAGTTAATAACTACAGCAGTATTAACTGCATTAAAACCTAACAATTATTTCTGCCTGAAACAAGATACTTACCACATAGGAACTTAATGTATTTTGTTATTTCGAAAATTTTTTGAGACTGAAATATTTCGTTGCACTTCTGCAACCTCTTCATGGGTATAATTCTACTGCATATATTATTACTTTAACGCGAGATATTTACTCGACATTATTCTCTGTTCAACTTACTCCGTTGCAACTGATTTCAAGTAAAAATTGGTTCGTCTTATTACTTAGTTCGTATTTTCTTGCCTTCATTTTTTTTTCAGCTTACAATGTCTGCTTCTACTACTATACATGATAATATATTCACAAACGTCGTTAGAAGTCCAATGAGCTTCTTTGACAGCAATCCTCCAGGAAGAATCATGAATAAATTTTCGAAAGAACTAGATGAAGGTGAAGTACCAAAGTAACTTAGTTACAAAATCTTACATTATATTTCAGCGAAGAATGTTTTACGAAAAACTAAGAAAAATAAAAGGACAACCAAATATCATGGAGCAGACAATATTCTCATGAATATGATTTGGGATGACAAACATACTTAAAATTACAAAACAATTAGCTAGTTCTAAAACCTCTAAACGGGATATAAGTAGTAACAATACTAAACGGCAACGTTTATTTGCCACTAGAACATGGCTGCCCTATAAAGAACTGTTACTACATTTTAACCCCAGGGAAACGTCTTTTCCATCTGGTTAACGACACAACCTGTGTCCGATATATTTTAAGAAAGCGAGTTACTCCCCTTCAGCTTGGCAAAACCAGTAGACCATGGTTTCTGAGTCTTTACCCTTCATCAGTACTGGACACCTGCCTGCTAGAGATTGCAGTCAGTCGTCCCCATTCACAATATTGTGCGTGCCATTTCTAGCAGGCAGATGTCCAGTACCGATGAAGGGTAAATACCCAGAAACCATGGTCTACTTGTCTTGCCAAGCTGGAGGGGAATGATTCGCTCCCTTACTCACAATATATCGGACATAGGTTGTGTGTCATTAACCAGCTCAGAAAGACATTTTCCTAGGGTTAAAATGTAATAACATAGTTCTTTATAGAACAACCATGTTATAGTGGCAAAAAACGTTACAAAATAATTACTATTTCATTATACTTCGTAATTTAGCAAATATTCGTAAAAAAAATGGCTTTAACATTACATCTTTCAATCACAAATTCTTGAGAAAAATGTGTCCTTTTAGTGTTCATACGAAATATTTTATTGAAATGCTGCGATTTAATAAGATAGTCCATTTTTTACATTTTTATTTTGTTTTGTTTTGTTTTTTCCTCTCTTATATTTCTCCTTTTTATTCCTTCCAGCTGATTACACATTACCGCAGTTACTGGATATATTACTTCAGGTGTTTATGCAATTCGTGATTTTAGCTATTATGTCTCTCCAGACTAATTTGATGTTTATCATTGGATTCGTCTTAGCCTTTATCATAATGTATTTGCTTCGCTATATATCAATTGCGGCCGTACGACAATTGAAGCGACTGGAAAACCTCAAGCGCTCAGTTTTACTTGGTCACGTCAATACAACCACCAACGGACTTGTGACAATAAACACATTCAACCAAAATGAATTTTTCTTCAAAAGGTTTGCTTTATTGGTTATTTATTAATTATTTAATATTCGCTATTAAGAAGTTTGCTTCACAGCCATGTGATTTGGGGTTGAATTTCACTGTACAGAACTCTGAACGTCTGTAATAACCCCGGACCGACCATTGCAGTGTCAGTAAACTACGTAGGCGGAAACTGTACGGAAACCTATTATATATGTGTATGTGTATATGAATTGGATTTGTTCTCTTCCTCACTATTTCATAACCGTTGTCGGTTTCTTTACATTCTTTTATGGAATGAAGCGGTTCAGTAAAAAAAAGTTCGATAGAAGAATAACCAGAGTTAAAATTAGTTCTGGGATCGACTAAATCTTTCAAAACTATGTCCAAACATGGTCGCGATCCAATGACTGAAAATAGCAAAACAATAAAAAAAAAGAAGAAGAGAAAAAGTATCGAGATCTCTTCGGAAAAAATGAAAATCACGAAAGATTAACATTCTTAATACAACATATTTCTTTCTCTGTGTGTGTATGTGCGTGCGCGCGTGCGAGCGCGTGATTTTTCCTTTTTCTATTTATATTCGGGTCCAAAGACTATATGATATACGTCTGGAAAATTTTCTCTAGTCATTGCTTTAGACAATCTTTAATCCCTTAATTGGTAAATAATCTTTACACCAAAATTATACCTTCTTTGTTATGATCTGTTGACTACGTGTTAGACTGTACGTCACACAGGAGGTCTAATACGGCTGAAACATGTCAAGAGTGGTCACTAAACTGACTAACGATCACACACCAATTCATGTCTGCATTTAATTTCTAATTTAAATTTTGGAATTCTCTCCCTTGACTTTGAAAAAAATTGTCATAAACGCTAACTTCTTTTTATTACTACTTTGATTTCAGTTAACTATAAATCATGTTTGGCGCACTATATTAATTATATTAGTTCCTATTTAACTACGTAAATGTTATCTATGCATAGCCTATTCTTTGTTTTGTTGTCGTTGTTGTTTGGTAACATTGACCAGCTCTAACTGATTAGATATTTTCAATCACATAAATATTCGATCCGTGTAACACAGGTATAACACAGGTTGTGAGATAACCTTGTAGTAATAATGATGATGACAATGACAATGCTAATGATGCTGTTGTTTTTTCACTTCAGATTTTGTTACCACCACGATGTCGTGTGCTCAGTGGAACTTCTGTTCGATTTCGCCCTCCGTTGGGTGGGAGTTCGGCTAGATCTTACTTTCATATGTATTTTCGTAGCAGCGGTTTATATTTTTGCTCTCGGTAAAGGCACAATTTCCCCTTCGTTTGCAGCTATGACATTGAACTTTTTAACGCAGGTAAGCATTTTCCTGTATGTAGATGGTGGTCAATATACATTGTTTTACTCTCATGTGAGAAAGATAGAAAGGTAGTGAAGATTATCGTAAACTGAGGAGCAAGGTCCTGGAGAGTCAAGTAGGCTTCACGATTTCTATTCAAAGTTTTCATCCTACTTACATAAGATAAGACTCTTTACTGAAAAACTTGAAGATCACAATATTGAATTTACTCTCACCTTATTAATATGACATATTTGGTTTTTCCCCAAATTTTATTTCCATAAATTGGTTACAACAGAAATATGACAGAATGCAGCAACACCCCAACAATTCAGCAAATCATGGGAAATTACATTAATATTGGGAGCACTATAGTAGTTCTATATGTGACATCTAACACATCATCTTCAACAAAAGGCTTTTCGTAAGGAAATATAGAGCAACTGCTTCAAAATTCAACTCTGATCTGTTTGTAAAGAAATATCTGGTAACTTGAACATCTAGCAACCCTTCTTACCAGGATAGCCTGGTGGGGGTGCCAGTTTAATCGCCGGCAGTTTAGTCCAGTACATACATACATACATACATACATATACATACATACATACATACATACATACATACATACATATACATACATTACATACATACATACGTACATAGGTGCATTAGGTTATACATCAACAAATTTGCACAAAAACCTAGAAATACTCGGTTTCTCGGAGAAAGCGCAACAGAAACTGACACGGATTCTGCAAATCCAATCTATTTGTGGCACAGTGAAGATCTGTAAGACATTCCAAAAATTCCCCGTCTGAGATTCTTATATGAACAGATGCACACACTTGGGTGTATGCATCGACAGTTCAATCAACACACAAACTCAACCGCATATTTACAAACACCGGGAACTTTCTTATCTATAAAATGTGTCGCTGCTATGTTAGCAACCGGATTAAACACTGACAAGGACTCAAAGAAAAATTATACATACATACATAAATTATTTCATTCACTCATTCATTCATTGGTTTGCTGTGATTATTTTCAGATTCTCAACATGTCCCAATTCCTTATCCGGATTATCAATGACACGGAATCAAGGTTTACAATTATTGAACGCTTAAATCAATTTCGCTCTGTAAGTATTGCACTACCTTATGATCTACTACTGACTTCCATTGATTATTACACTTACATGACAACCAGTATTGGAGTGTTTACGTCCCCGTAACTTTGCAGTTCGGCAAAAGTACCCGATAGAATAAGTACCAGGTTTAAATAAAAAGAAATAAGTACTGGTGTCGATTCATTCAACTAAAATTCTTCAAGGCGGTGCCCCAGCATGGCCGCAGTCTAATGACTGAAACAAGTAAAAGATAAAGATAGTATGGTTGTCTTTGCTTTTGGTGTGTGTGTGTGTGTGTGTGTGTGTGTGGTGTGTGTGTGTGTGTGTGTGTATTACAAATATTGTTTTCTCATGACTAAGAATGACATTAACTAAAGCAAGGACTCGATTCCTGAAATAGATTTTAAGTGTTGACTGCGACTTCGAAGTTACGCCGGGAAATGTTAAGTAAATCATAAATATGTTGAATGGAACGTAACGTATATATAAAGCTATGAGATTTTAAGAGTCGAAAAGATGTACACAAAAGGGCAATTCAATGCAAGAAAGTTCCATTTGAGGCATTTCTTTATTAAAGAAAGCATTCAAGGTAAATTATTACATTCATATAAAGTGATATAAGATGTTGCCTTGCTCGATAGCCGCTCCGAACTTACCTCGTCGTGCAAAGATCGGGTTTCCCAAATGACAAAATATTTCAGATTCACTAATTTTTCTGTTTGGTATCCCTTCCTTCTCTCTCGTTGCATTTCACTATTCTTTTAATATGCCTTTGGAATGATCCTTATGTCTTACACAATTTCTGGCCCCGGTATAGCAATTTGTTTAGGTCCTGTACGTGAGTTGTACTGTTGAGAAGGTGGTAATAGCGAGCCGCTTGAAACTTTCAAGAAGAGAATTTTCATGTTGTTCCCTTCTGTTCATCTGCATACGGCAATTAGGACCTTCTCTGCGCATTTAATATATTCAGTGCATTTTAGTATTTTAGTTTCATCAGCACAGTTTGTGTTGACTGTGTTGACAACTGATAGTAAACCTGATAGCTCCAAGACAATCCCTTCTAATTCTTTGCCCTGAATAGTTGGCACTTCAAGAGAGGGTATCTCTGGATGCAATTACTTGATTTCTATCTTTTTACATTTCTTATAACTTCATGTAAAGTTATAGCATTGAAAATATAACTTTTCCATGAAAATCTGATGATTCAGATATTTGCTAGTGTACGAGCGGTGTTTTGAACATACTACTGAGTTTCTGACTGAGTATTTGATTTACCTTATTAGAATGTGTAACACAGAGTCGTTTCTTTTCCGAAACTGTAAATATTATTGCCATCAAATAACATTATGCTGTCTTAGAAAAAAAATGAATAATATAGTGAGAGACATACGATGTTTGAAAAAAATATACAAGATCAGCAATGCCTGAAAAAGAATTGAGATGGCCATGGCTAGAATTACTTTGATCATAGCTTTTCTTTATCAAGGTTATCCTCAATCTGATCAACAATATTGTTTTATTACATTATTCGCATAAGCCATAAAATATCATTTTCACAGCTTATTCTTTCTTCTTTATACAAAACACTATCAAGATTTACCACAATATAAAGTCATCGTGAACAGCTAATTCATTACAGTCTACACTCTTCTACCAGTTCTGACACGTTCAAATCTCACCTGAGTGTCAAGTTTGGTGGTTAAGTCTTCTACTGAGTAAATCACAATAGTTTATAAAATATCTACTTTACGAGAGAAGTGTTTTGTCAATGCTTGTGTTCTTGAAAGACGTAAAACAATACATCACACAATTCCCAAATGTATTTTTGTGTCTTTTTATTGGCATTAGTTTTTTGTTGTTGTTGTTTTTTCATACATTACTCACAAAAGCAACATAGATCTTGCACTTTCGTGTTTTCTTTGTATTAGCTGGATTTAAATTTACATTAGCTACAATAAAATTTCCTACTTACTTTCAACTGATTTTAATATTTCGGCAAGAGGTAAAAGCATGACAAGGTAGACTGAGACAACTTTCATCCCCCCAATATTTTCTGAAAATTTCACTTACGCCCCTGAGCTCCTTATTTCCTACCCTTTTAAATTGCCTTCAGAATCCTTACTTTGTTCAAACTACTGGCTTTCATTCCAAACATTAGTCCTAGAGGAAGCCTTTTTTTTTCTTTTTCTTTAGTACATTTTGAAATTCTGTTTTTATTTCCTAAACTCTTTTATCTTATCCTTATTTAATTTTTCTCCGCTGTAGTCAGCTTTTAGTATGTTTTGTTTCCTTATGTAGAAAGAAAACTGAAGTTTTCTTCATATTCCCCATAATTACACAAATCAATTTCTCTTTTCTTGTAAGTAATTTTCCAGTCCCATTGTTATTACTTTGTATTTGCCTTGTGTGCAATGTAAGTATATTCTATATATCTATATTTATATCTTTAAGGTAGCCTCTGAACGCTGTCAGTAGTCTCTCAAACTTTTTTGTTTGTTTGCTTTTGCTTATGCTTTTCAATTTATTTCATCTTTTATGCTGAAGTAATTTATAAGTGGGATTACTTTTCTATAATAGTCTTTTCGAACTTTTTTCGTTGGTTCTGTTCTGATACTCTGATTTTGATCTCTGTATCTAATCCAATGTTGTTAATTTTAGTTAATTTGTCTCTTTATATGGTAGCTTTGGCGCATTTGTTTAGACTCCTTCCCATTTTCAAATCCCAGTAAAATTCATGAGCAAGTCCTTGTAGGTTCTCCGTGTATTGACTTTTGTAAATAGTTTTAATTCATTTCTGTACAGGGAGATGTTTTATAATGTGTTCATAGCATTTATAACGATTGCTGGTATCATTCAATATATTTGTTAATGCAATCAAAGTTATGCAGAATAGAAGAGATGATAAGCAGTCTCTTGGAATATTCTTCATATGGCTACAAGGTTGGTATTATTCAGCTCTTTGCTGTATAATATGTTTGTTTTCCAATTTGACATGAATGCGGTTTAGTGTACTGAATTAATAGTATAGCTGGTTTATATTAAGCATCCCTAGTACACAAAAGTATATGTATCAAATGATTTTTTGGTAATCAATTTTTTTTCTTTTAGCCGTCCTTTATAATAGCATCTCTTTAGGGCCATACACTCTCTTCCGGCACTCTCTGTTCCTAGAGTAAGATATTGCTTCCCATATGAACAGCAAACCAGCTTGTAGAGTACAGATGAAAGGATTTTGTAGGTTGTTGGTCAACAAGCTATGAGCCTGTATTTTTGTGGTCCCCGTATTTTTATACGGGGGAGTTGATATTGTTTTCCCTTCCAGGAACCATTGAAATATTGACCGTTTACCTGCTTTTTGAATACTGCCGCTTTCGATCATAAGTTTTGAACGGGGATTCCAATCAGAAATCGGAGATTTTACTAATCCCGGGTGCTTTCAATTTTCTAGCAGTTTTTAGATTTGTCGAGTTGTTTGCTAGCTTTTCTGATCTGTGTTCGCGGTGCTAATATATTTTTCATACTATCCTTTTTTGTGGTGGGGTGGTTGGATTCAGCGCTTCTGAACAACATGTTACATAACCTCTAAATTGTGATCGTATGAAACTTACGCTATGAAATCAGCAAACATCCTTGCCCAACAGATAATGGTTTTGTTACCGTTTCGTCTCTTAGTGAACATGGCTGATCAGGTTTTAAATAGCTTTGGTTTTATTTTCAGTTGGGTCGCTTTATTTTCTTTGTATTTCATACTAGTTCGTTATTTTCGGGATTTACTCTTTACTCTTTTACTTGTTTCAGTCATTTGACTGCGGTCATGCTGGAGCACCGCCTTTAGTCGAGCAAATCGACCCCGGGACTTATTCTTTGTAAGCCCAGTACTTATTCTATCGGTCTCTTTTGCCGAACCGCTAAGTGACGGGGACGTAAACACACCAGCATCGGTTGTCAGGCAATGCTAGGGGGACAAACACAGACACACAAACACACACACATATATATTTATATATATACATATATACGACAGGCTTCTTTCAGTTTCCGTCTACCAAATCCACTCACAAGGCTTTGGTCGGCCCGAGGCTATAGCAGAAGACACTTGCCCAAGATGCCACGCAGTGGGACTGAACCCGGAACCATATGGTTGGTTAGCAAGCTACTTACCACACAGTCACTCCTGCGCCTTGTTTAAAAAATATTTTGTGTGATAATCACGTGTTAGTCATAAAAAAAGAATAATTTTTATTTAATGGTCATCCATATAGTATAACTTCCTTTATTTTTTATTTTTAATTGCTTTTCTTATGCTTCAACAGACAGCTATGTTTCCACGAACGCATTAGATTATTAAGGCAAACCAGAAGAATAGTTGGAGTATCGGAAAAAATGCTTTGTGATATTTGATCCTGCTCTTTTTGCTGTGAGCTCAAATCTCAGCGAGGTGAACTTTGCTTCTCATCCCTCCAGGATGGATAAGCTGGAGTACCAGTCAAGTTTTGGGTTGATGGCGAGCTGGCAGAAACGTTAGCACGCCGGGCGAAATGCATAGCCGTATTTCGTCTGTCGTTACGTTCTGAGTTCAAATTCCGCCGAGGTCGACTTTGCCTTTCATCCTTTCGGGGTCGATTAAATAAGTACCAGTTACGCACTGGGGTCGATATAATCGACTTAACCCGTTTGTCTGTCCTTGTTCGTCCTCTCTGTGTTTAGCCCCTTGTGGGTAGTAAAGAAATAGGTACATACTTACCCTCTCCCCTAAAAAGTGTTGACCTTCTGTCTAAATCAGAAACCATTTGTCTGGTGGCTATAGCGAAAGAGGTTGTATAGTGGAAAAAATTGAAGGGGCTGAAGACAAACTCGTTTCTCATTTCTTTTTGACCAATCCCTCATCAACTTCTCCAAGTTTCACTTGAAAAGAAAATAAGGGTGGAGAAGGAAGTGTGAGGGGAGTGTTTCCTTCTAGCCATTTTGCTGAAAGGTGAATGAGATTGGCGAGAATGGTACAAGTGAATGGGCCTTCCCTGAGCATAGGCCTATAATCGGAGAAGAGGAAATGAGAAAAGGCACCGGCCTCTGGTTTTATGGGGATTTTCCATGAGCAGCCCTCAAACGTCTCTTCCCTATTAAGGATTATACATTGTTAAATATTTTTATTACGTTAAACCTGTTTACACGCAAAACCCTCACAACACACGCTCATACACATACACACACACATTCTTTGTTTTGTCCTGTACCATCCATAATGTTTCTCTTAATGTAAATTCTTTGTGGCTAATAAAGAAATCATTATTTTTATTTTTATTTTTATTATTGTTGTTGTTGTTGTTGTTGTTGTTGTTGTTATCATCGTCAACATTGTCATTGTCGTTATGATCATAATCTTCATCATGAAATCCACTTATGCACTTTCAATATTTCCATTCAAGTTGACTCCCGAAATTACAGATGAGGCCAGAAATATACCAAAAAAAAACAATTGGCCCAGAACAGGAGACATTAGATTTTCAGGAGTTTGGATGAAATACAGAGAGGATATGAAATACATCTTCAAAGATGTCTCCTTTCACGTCCGTGACAATGAAAAGATTGGTATCGTGGGTCGTACTGGCGCCGGTAAGACAACATTAGTTTGATTATTATCATTATTATTATTATTATTATTATTATTGTAGCTGTTTTTGCTATTGTTGTTGCTACTGTTGCTAAAGCGAACAAACGTCACTCGGAGAGAAATTTTTAACTGGATTGCATTGTGAAAAAAAATGCGGTTTCCATTAGACTTCAGATTGAAGGTTTATTCTCAGGTAACGGGATAGAAGAACGATCTCTCTCTTTAGAAATTTCCTTATAGTTTACCTTTTTTTCTTTTTCTTTTTTTTAGCAAATAACATTTGCAATATTTACAAGAAATTACAAGATGACCACATGAATGTAGCTGGACGAGAGTTTGCTGCAGTTTCGGTTGTAGTAACACACTGAGATCTTATTTTCAAAGAAAGAAAGAAAGAAAGATCAAATTTTCAAACGTTCAATCTTAAATACATTTGCGTTGGTCGATGACAAAGCAAAATGATGTTAGAAATATTGATTTGAAGAAAGAAATGATACGATCAGCAACATCAACAGTAACTGCATTCAATGCTTCGCAAATGTTATAAGTCAAAAAGAATGACTTAAATTGAGCCAATTCTAGAAAAATTAGGAGTGGATGATGTATGTCACAAAAAAAATTAGTTCCCCTTACTCGATAAATTTATTTAGGAAAATATGAGGGAAAAAAGTGTTATTCAAGGAATATAGGAACTTATGTTCCCTCTAAAGGGGTGTTGGGAGAACCCTGGCTAATGTCTGACAAGATGCGTGTTCTATCGACCGAAGCAGAGTATATTGAAGTGAACATTTGGTTTTTAAAGCTTGGAATAGTGGTTCTCAACCGGAGTCCATATGGCCCTCGGGGATCCATATACGATTTTATTAAAATTTACCTGCAATAAATTGGCTAGACTCCTATTGGGTTGTCCGGAAAGTTCGTGCCGATTTTTAAAGGAAAGAAAAAGGTCAATAAATATTTGCCATTACATTTTTAATCAGCCAAATATAAACCATTTTGTTGCACAATGCATCTCCATCTTTCCTTTAACTTGAAAAAACCCTCTTCCCAGAATTGGGGTGGTTTCATGGCAAAAAATTCATCAAGGTATCTTTTTACGTCATCCAAGGAATTGAAATTTTTACCATTAAGACTATTCTGCAGAGACCTGGAAAAGTGGAAATCCGAAGGAGCAATATCTGGTGAATATGGAGGGTGGGGTAACACATCCCAGCCGAGCTGCAGCAATTTTTGTCTGGTTCCCAAAGCATCAAGCGCCGAAAATGAACTTTCTTATCTTCCATTTTAAAGGGTTACAGAATTAACACAAGTTATAGGAACATAAATCTTCTTCCACGAAAAGATAGCTTAAACTGTGCTCTAAATGGAGGTGTAGTCAAATCCTATTTTATGGACTCAACCACGTTCTAAAATAAGTCGAAAGCTAAGCTACTATAAATCGGCACGAACTTTCCGGACAACTCAATACAATAAATAAAATATCTTAGCAATTTTTTTTATAACACTTCTAAATAATAATTAATCATAAAAATATATGATATTTTGGGACATCGAAGGGCTATGGGGTCCATCTAAGTAAAATAGGAATCAAAGGGGGTCAATAAGCAAAAAATGGTTGAGAAACACTGGCCTAGAACAAGGTAGACAGGTAGAGTTGATGCGCCACACCCCTAACCACAGGGGAGATTCACTTGAAGTAGGTACTTAAGTTGAAGCATCAAGTCAGTGCGGTATTCTCCGTACAACTCAAAGTAAGGTGAATAAAATCAAAATAAGCAACAGGATATCAAAAGGATATAAGCCTCTGTACCGGGCTTTCATTGACATGGAGAAAGACTTTGACAGGGTCCCTCGATACCTTATTTGGTAGTCAATGTGGAAAATAGGGATAGATCAGTGGTTAGTGAGAGCTGTACAAGCGATGTAAAGGGATGGTGTCAGTAAGGTGAGGGTTGGCAACGAGTACAGGGAAGAATTCGGGATAGGAATAGGGGTTCACCAAGGATCAGTCCTCAGCCCCCTCTTATTCATCATAGTCCTCCAGACAATAACAGGAATTCAAGACAAGATGCCCCTGGGAGCTTCTCTATGATGGTGACCTTGCTCTAATTGCTGAGTTACTATCAGAACTAGAGGAGAATTTTCAGGTGTGAAAGCAAGATCTAGAATCGAGGGGCCTTAGAGTCACTGTAGCAAAAACCAAATTCTTTAATAAGGAAAGCGGACAAACCACAAATCCACCCCCACTACTGACTTGGTCACCTAGGTAACGGACGCTATCAACTACTTTAGTTTTCTCCCGCTAGAATGTGATGGAAGCTGTTTTCTGCACATTTTCAATGTTTATTGCTCCTGAGCATTTGCCACACACAAAAACTATCTTCCCAGTTAACCTTCCTTTGATATTGCTGCACCTCTTATGTGTTCATAGCTTACACCGGGTACACCTTAAAGGAGTGTCTACCTACGCCTTTTCTACAGGTATATATATATAGGTGTACCCGGTGTAAGCTATGAACACATAAGAGGTGCAGTAATATCAAAGGAAGGTTAACTGGGAAGATAGTTTTTGTGTGTGGCAAATGCTCAGGAGCAATAAACACTGAAAATGTGCAGAAAACAGCTTCCATCACATTCTAGGTGGGGAAACTAAAGTAGTTGATAGCTTCCGTTTCCTAGGTGACCAAGTCAGTAGTTGGGGTAGATGCTCTGAGAGTGTAGCTGCTAGAATAAGAATAGCCTGGGCAAAGTTCAGAGAACTCCTACTTCTGCTGGTGACAAAGGGCCTCTCGCTCAGATAAAAGGTAATCTGTATGACGCATGTGTGCAAACAGCCATGCTACATGGCAATGAAACATGGGCCGTGACTGCTGAAGATATGCGTAAGCTTGCAAGGAATGAAGCTAGTATGCTCTGCTGGATGTCTAATGTCAGTGTGCATACACGACAGAGTGTAAGTGCCTTGAGAGAAAAGTTGGACATAAGAAGCATCAGATATGGTGTGCAAGAGAGACAACTGCGTTTGTATAGTCATTTGTTGCGTATCGATAAGGACAAATGTATGAAAAAGTGTCACACCCTAGCAGTAGAGGGAACCTGTGGAAGATGTAGACCCAGGAAGACCTGGGATGAGATGTTGAAGCACGACTTTCGAATGTTGGATCTCACCGAGGCGATGACAAGTGACCAACAACTTTGGAGATATGCTGTGCTTGAGAAGACCCGGCAAGCCATATGAAACCGTAACTGTGGCCAGTGTAACATAACCAGCCCATTTCAGAGTACCCTTCGATTATTGGGCAATAAACTACGCTTGCGAAGACCTGTTGAGGCAAGTGATGTCTTTGTCGTGGCCGATGACAGTACCGCTTGATTGGCACATGTGTCCGTGATACGTAAAAAGCACCATTCGAGTGTGGTCGTTACCAGTGCTGCCTAACTGGCTCCCGTGCCGGTGGCATGTAAAAAGCACCATTTAAGCGTGGCCTGTGCCAGTACCGCCTAACTGGCCCTCGTGTCGATGGTAAGTAAAAAGCACCCACTACACTCTCGAAGTGAGTAGCGTTAGGAAGGGCATCCAGCTGTAGAAATATTGTCAGATTGGATTGGAGCCTGGTGCAGTCTTCTTGCTTGCCAGCCCTCAGTCAAACCGTCCACTACATGCCAGCATGGAAAGCGGATGTTAAACGACGATGATGATGATGATGTCACTTGTATATGAATGAAGGATGAGGGAATAGGTATATGCATACACAATGCAATTACTGCGAGTTATTTGTAGTGTGAGATACTGCTATTTTCTTTAACTAACTCACAGACGTATCAAGAAATATTTTGTTCGCTTATCTCTGAAAATAGGTCACCTCCACTGAGACAATTAGACAATGACTAGAGTAACAGCAACTTCCTCGGAAATGGCGCAACTTTGGCCTAACCTTGTTGCTAAGATAGATCTTTGTTTGTTTAAAATATGGTTATGATAGGAAATTCTGTGTAAGAAGACTTATACATATATACAAATAAAAATACATATATGCAAATATATGTGTGCGGTTGTGTGCATGCATGTGCGCACGTGCACAGGTGGGTGCTGAGAAGTTCCTGGCTTTGGGTAAAAGAAATTACAGAAGAATTAGTTAAGAATTTATTCAACATATTGGCCTCTCAGTTTCACACACTTATTGCAGCGGTTTCAATTTTTCTAAACCCTGTAAAAGAACTCAGAAGGTTGGGCCTCCATCCAGGCCTTTCCGGATACCCTTAAAGCCAGGAACTTTTCTGAATCACTTCGTGTATATATATATTATATATATATATTATATATATATATTATATATATAATATATATATATATATATTCAAACGACATACATATACAAACATATATATGCATATATATATATATATATATATAATATATATATATATATATATAATATATATATATATATTATATATATATATATATTATATATATATATATATAATATATATATATATAGGCCTCCACATCATAAAGTTTAAAATTTATCTCGATAGTAAAAATAGAGAAGGAAAAACAGATGATGAAACATTCAAAAGTTAAAATGAAATTAAACTGTAATTGAACCTACATTATCCAGCTTCATATTCTAGAAGGTTAACTATTTCGTTTGTGTGTGTGTGTGTGTGTGTGTGTAAATTTGTATAACATGCTTAAAGCAGATACATTGTTGAAAACCTGACAAATATATCAGTAGCGACAAAAATCTTCCATTGCCCAATACGCTTTTCTGTTTCTTTGAGCCTCGTCTGTAGCAAATGTTCACTGGCACCACATTCTAGGCGAAAATCACAGACCTCACATTTAACTGGCAGGCTGAATAAAAATTCGAATATGAACATATTCCTTTCTCTCCATTGATAAGCATGTGAATGACTATACTTTGCTAAGGATGTCTAATGCAATCAAAACATGAACGTAGTTTTAACTGTATCTACCAAAACTCAAGCTATTTTTTCCATTACTGATTTCTAATTATAATTAATTGGGTTTCTAGTGCGTCAACTCATTTCAGCATTTTTTATTTCTAAAAGGCAATCTTTACAATCAACTTCACGTGGATATTTTATTAGAACACCAAATACTGAGTTATTTACCATTTAAGAGGACCTCTCATATTTTATATCATTGGCAGAGTAGAAAATATGAGACGTCCTCTCAAGGCAAATAACTCAGTATTTGGTGTCCTAATAAAATATCCACGTTAAGTTGGATATAAAGGCTGCTTTTGTTGCTGCTATTAATTATTCTTATTTGATTTAGTTAACCATTATTCATCAATGTTTACCTGTCCTCATCACATTTACAATCTTAGCTAAATTCTGTTCACCACAATAAATGTATCAGCGACTATTTCACAATCAACTTCACTAGGTTTGTTGCTTCAAATAACATGTATTTCGTTTGTTGCTTCAAATAACATGTATTTCGTTTATCCTTATTTCGTTTATCCTATTTCGTCACAGGCAAATCATCCCTGGGTAGTATTCTGTTCAGGCTTGTAAAGGTAGACAAAGGAAAGGTTTTAATTGATGATGATGACATTTCTGAGATTAACCTCGAGGAATTAAGATCGAAAATATCAATCATACCACAAGACCCTGTTCTATTTTCTGGCACAATAAGGTAAGACAGCAACTCTTTTTTATTTAGCGAAAACGCATAAATACCTACCCAAAATTCAAAAGGTTTCCTTTATCATGCAATTATGCTGAGTCAGCCTGAGAATTAGGCTAAAGGTACAATTGTCTGTGGAATATTCAGCTACTTGCACTATAACATGAGATGAACTGTATTTTTATCAGGTCATTAAGAATGAAATGTCCAATTTTGAACTGAAAGTTTATTTTACTTTGTCTCAACAAAAAGCAATGCGGTTAAAGTATGCACCTAAATTATCAACACAATTTTGCCATTTTATCGGTAGCTTATTTATGTTGGCAGCGAAGAGTTCTGGAGAGCAAGAGGTGGTGAAATCACGAAAGGCTGTTTTTGCATTTTCTTCAAATTTGAAGTTTTTTCCTTGCAAAAAGTTGTCTAATGCCGAGAAAACGTGATAGTCAGTTCGTGCAAGAACTGGTGAATATGGTAGATGACAAGAGTACTTCCAAGTTCAGTTCCTATAATTTGAGTACCGTTCTTTGTGCAACATGTGGTCGAGCATTGTCTTGCAAGAGAATTGGCCTGTCTCTTTCGACCAATCTCGGTTGTTTAATTGCAAGTTCACTCATCATTTCATCCACTTGGTTGATCTATACATCCGCTGTAATTGACTTACCAAACTGTAGTGGATGACACCAGCCATGGACCACCGAACAGATATCATGTGTGAGTGTATGTGTGTGTACACGCGCGGATACATGCATATATATGTATGTTTGTACATACATACATACATGTATAAAAATATATATATATATATATAATATATATATATATTATATATATATATATATATATATATATATATAATATATATATATATTTTCTCTTATGAGGTTTTTACGCTATCTACCTGACAATTTCTTGTTAAGTTTTCCTTATTAAGTAGTTGTCCTTAATTGCTATATATATATATATATATGTATGTATGTATGTATGTATGTATGTATGTACGTTCATACATACATGTATATAATTCAACTCACTGATTAGGTGCTTATGCAGAAGAGAAAAAAATCCACCTGGTTTAGAGATTAATTTATAACATCACGTTAAATTCCAATACTTCCTTACCTCGACGCAAGCATGTATAATGCTGCATAGCGTTTATAATTAGCTATAACAAATACTGTAAGCAAATCATATTAGAAAAACTAGAAAGCAAACAATATCCTTGATAATTCAAAAGCTTCATTTCTACAGCTGTTTCGACAACACCTATAGATGTTCACAACTACACAATTAATACTCTTTTATTTGTTTCAGTCATTTGACTGCGTCCATGCTGGAGCACCGCCTTTAGTCGAGCAAAATCGATCCCAGGACTTATTTTTTGTAAGCCTAGTACTTATTCTATCGGTCTCTTTTGCCGAACCTCTAAGTTACGGGGACGTAAACACACCAGCATCGGTTGTCAAGCGATGTTGGGGGAGGGGGACAAACACGGACACAAACATATACACACACAAACACACACACACGCACACACACACATACATACATACATATATATATATATATATATATATATATATATATATATATACGACGGGCTTCTTTCAGTTTCCGTCTACCAAATCCACTCACCAATATTAATAATTATTACATAGTAATAGTCGAAAACAATGCGAGTGTATTTCATCAGGACCATACTCGTCCAATCGATGTGAAATGTTAGTGTGCATGTATGACAAAGTATAAACGTGCTGAGAGATAAATTGGGCATAAAAGGCATCAGATGTGGCGTGCAGGAGAGAAGATGGTGCAGGTATGATCGTGTAACGTGGATGGACGAGGACAGCCGATCAGTGAAGAGGGAGACCCAGGAATACATGGGACAAAGTGGTTAAGACTGACCCCAAGATGTTGAGCCTCTTGGAAGACATGACGGAGAACCGAGATGAATGGTGATATGTTGTGCTTGAGAAGATCCGTCCATCCCAGCACAACTGAGGTTCTGTCAAGCCTTTCTCCACAACTCATCTAACACCCTTTCTTCCATCAGCTTTCTTTATTACCCTATTTCCTTCTTTCACTTTCCCTCTGCTGAACTGATATTCTCAATGTCCAACTCACTCCCTATCTCTGATCATATGACACTTTTCTCACTCAGCACAATTACCAATGTATCCGCCTTTTCGGCTCCTCTATCCAGCTCTGTCTCTCATATTCACCTTGTACCTTGACCTCACAGCTCTAACCCCCTCTCTCTCTCTCCAGGTGGGTAAACCATGTATTCACCTCTTCACCCTATCCTATCCTATGAGTTGGCAGTATCTTTGTGTCTGTCCTTCTCCCCAACCATTGCTTGACAACTGGTATTGGTTTGTTTAGATCTCCATTATTTAGCAGTTCAGCAAAAGAAACCAATAGTATAAGTACAAGGCTTGAAAAGTAAGTGCTGGGGGTCAATTTGTTCAACACCAGAACTTATTTTATTCATTCGATTAGTTTCTCAAGGCAATGACCCAACATTGCCGCAGTCTAATGACTGAAATAAGTAAAAAGAAAAAGAATACTTGAGTACATACATATATATGCATGTATTTAACAATGAATACAATCAAAATAGAACAATAAGGCATGATTCATATTATTAGAAAACTATCTTTTGAAATAGTTTCCTTAATTCCATGGAAATTCATACAGTTACGTCTTTATAGATACAATCTTGACCCTTTCTCTGAGTACTCAGATGAAGAACTGTGGCAATCTCTGGAAAAAGTACAGATAAAGTCCAAAGTAAGTATGATGTTGTTTTCAGATTGAAAATTTCTTTCTCTTTTTCTCTCCATATGTGTGTGTGTGTGTGTGTGTGTGTGTGTGTGTGTGTGTGTGTGTGTGTGTGTGTATTGAGTCACCCCATAAATAATGTGGTTTTTTCATTCGCGTGAACTAAAAGTCGGGAGGGAGTGGGATAAACTACCTGCATTAACTTGCTATAAAAGCAGGTAGTAATTTTACCTTGTACTTATTCTTAGTGAAAGCTTTGAAGAGTGCAGTTCGATTTTAACAGTTATTTTTTAATCTATAATGGAAGTAACAAAGGAGCATATTTGGCATATTTTGCTTTATGAGTTCAATAAAGGCAACAATGCAATGGAAAGTACGTGGAATATTTATGTAGTATATGGAGATCGGACAATAAGTGCAAGCCAATGTCAACAGTGGTTCCAGAAATTCCAAGCCAGAAACTACAGCCTAGAAGACAAGCCTCATCCTGGAAGATCTGTCGAGCTTCACAAGACGTCCTGCAAAACCTGGTGGAACAAAATCCCATAACTGTTAAGGAACTAGCAGAGAAGCTTGGATTTGGTCGTTCAACCATTCATTGACACTTGTATGCCATTAGAAAAATCAGCAAATTAGGTCAATGTGTTCCTCACAAACTTTCTGAGTTTAATCGTACTTAGAGAGTGAATGTGTGCTCTTCTTTGCTGTCATGTCTCACAAATGAACCCTCTTTTGGACTGATGACAAAAAATAGGTTCTCTATAAAAATGTAAAGCACCAAAGACAGTAGGTATGGAAAGGAGAAATACTTGTATCCTAGGCTAAGAAGGTCTTCACCCACGTAAGGTGTTGTTATCTATTTGGTGGAATATGAAAGGTGTAGTCCACTTTGAACTTTTAAACCCAAACCAAAGTATAATAAAGGAGATCTACTGCAAGCAGCTTGAGTGGCTTAAGTCAGCGCCAGATGAAAAACAACCATCTTTGGTTTCAAAATGAAAGGTGTTCTTCCATCAGGATAATGCTTGGCCACATACAGTGAGGATGACATTCCAAAGGCTGGAGCAGTTTGAATGGGAAACGATGCCCCACCCACCATATTCGCCGGACGTTGCCCCATCTGATTATCATTTATTCCGCAGTCTTCAAAATCATTTGGACAGGAAAATTATGAATTCTGTAGATGAGGTTAGAACAGTACTGGAGGAGTATTTTTCATCACAGACAAGTGAATTTTGGAAGAGGGGCCTTGCAAATCTACCAGATAGACGGAAGAGCATTGTAGAAAAATGAGCAAGGAAATATTTTAGATAAAAAAGAACTTTGTTTATCTTAATTTTGAAAAATAAAAGAAAAAACCGCATTATTTATGGAATGAACCAATATATATGAACAATATATATGAACACAAATAACATAGGTGCAGGAGTGGCTGTGTGGTAAGTAGCTTGCTTAGCAACCAAACGGTTTTGGGTTCATTCCCACTGTGTGGCACCTTGAGCAAGTGTCTTCTACTTTAGCCTCGGGCCGACCAAAGCCTTGTGAGTGGATTTGGTAGATGGAAACTGAAAGAAGTTGTATATATGTATGTGTATGTATATGTTTGTGTGTCTGTGTTTGTCCCCCCAACATCACTTGACAACCAATGATGGCGTGTTTACGTCCCCGTAACTTAGTGGCAAAAGAGACTGATAGAATAAGTACTAGGCTTCCAAAGAATAAGTCCTGGGGTTGGTTTGCTCGACTAAAGGCTGGTGCTCCAGCCTGGCCACAGTCAAATGACAGAAACAAGTAAAAGAGTATATGTTTATATAATATAATATATACATATGAAAATAGACATATGGAAAGGCATGTATTGCACTCAAAATTGCCAGATTGTGGTTTCAATTCCAAGACCAGGTGTTGCATTGTGTTCTTGAGCAAAACGCTCCATTTCACATTGCTCTGCAATCATTTCATCAATTGACGTGTGACACATTGTGCACCTGTACTGGATAATGTTGATTTGATGGAGGGAGTAAGCTTGTGTGAACACAAACATTCTGATCACTATAAACAAATCATCTGTATGGTTGTTCAGCAAGAAATTACAGAACCATCATATATCCCCTAATAACAAGAGAGAGAGAGAGAGTGTGTGTGTGTGTGTGTGTGTGTGTGTGTCTGTGTGTGTGTGCCTGTGTGTGTGTGTGTTATATACACACACATGCCACACATACAACACATACAATCATATATATATATATATATATATAAAATATCAAAGATAAACACACTAGCCTGAATCTATCAATATAGAGTAAAATAAAAATGATGACCAAAAAAACACGACTTTATCTTTAATCATTTTGTAACTGTTTAGATCATGAACATGGAGCATTGTCTTGACTCAATGGTTGAAGAAAATGGTGAAAATATTTCTGTTGGAGAAAGGCAACTAATTTGCATGGCACGAGCACTCTTGAAGAACAATAAGGTAAGTTTTGTCATTTATCATTACAGTAAAAAGGGCGGCAAGCTAGTAGAAATGTTAGCATGCCGGGTGAAATGCTTAGTGGTATTTCGTCTGCCGTTACGTTTTGAGTTCAACTTCCGCCAAGGTCAACTTTGCCTTTCATCCTTTTTTTGGGGGGGGGTCGATAAATTAAGTACCAGTTACACACTGGGGTCGATGTAATCAATTTAATCCCTTTGTCTGTCCTTGTTTGTCCCCTCTATGTTTAGCCCCTTGTGGGCAATAAAGAAATAAGAAATGTTTGCACACCAGACAAAATGTTTTAGTGGCATTTCTTCTGGCTTTACAGTCTGTGATTGTTGAGGTCAACTTTGCTTTTTGTCCTTTCTGAATATTGATGTCGATGTAATTGATTAGTACCAACCCACAAAAGTTTCAGGCCTTGTGATTACATTAGAATGAATTATCACAGTAAATGTAAGGGCAGTAAATTGGCAGAATTGTGAAAATGCATTGCAGTTTATTCAGGCTTTTTATGCACCCACCAAGATCGGCTTCTACCTTTCATCCTTTGGAGACAATTAAATAGAGTACCAGTCAAATACTAGAATCAATATAGTAAACCGTTCCTCCCCTTAGATTTCTATCCTTGTATCTATTTTAGAAATTAATATATGATAAAGGTAATGAGATATGCAAAGACAGTAGAGAGAGGAGTTAAATATATTATTTGTATTTAGTTAAATCCCACTATTTTCTGCATTAGATTTCATGGTGGTCAACTTTACCTTACATCTCTCTGATGTTAATATAAGGACCAGTTTAAGGTGGTGAGCTGGCAGAATCATTAGCTCACCAGAAAAAATGCTTACTGCATTTCATTGTCTTCACATTCTGAGTTCAAATTCCACCAAGGTTGACTTTGCCTTTCATCCTTTCTGGATCGATAGAATAAGTACCTGTTGAACAATGGGGTCAATGTAATTGGCTTACCCCTTCTCCTCTTCCCCCATTCCCCCTGAATTTGTTGGCCTTGTGCCAAAATTTGATATCTGTATAAGGACCAGTCAAGTACTGGGCCAAGTGATACACTACACAGCCTCCAAAAGCTGTGCCAATGTTAAAAATTCTTATTGCTAGGTAGTAGAAGCTCTAGAATAATAAATGGGAAAGCCCTGCACCAGAATTTATAAACCTAACAGAAATATACCAGAAGCTTGGTACGGATATGGCTATGAAGTTGAGGAGTCCACTTTGGAATCACCTACTTCCAGATTTGATCCCTCTGTGAGAAACATTGGCCAGATATCTTCTCCTATAGTTGCGGTTTGGCCAATACGTTGCAAGTGGAATTTCATAAAGGAAACTATATGGAAATCCATCAATAACAAGGGACGAGACAGCTTCTATTCAGTTGTTCCAACTGCTACAAATATCCATAAATCACAATCTAATGACTTACAAAAAGAGGATACACTGACTAATGTTGCACTAAATATATAACCCAAGAATAGGCAATGGTTAAGACGAAATACTTTTGATGATAGACTTACTCACTCAAAGCTGACTTTGAGCTAATGACAACAACACATCTCTATATGGTCACTCAGCCTTCGAGAAATAGCAGTCAAGTCACACCACATGTTGTCTTAATAACATAAGGACACAATGAATAATAGAATCTATAATAGAATAATAGAATCTTGCCTTACAGAAAAAGGCAAAATGATTATGGTTAGAATGCCTTTGGTACTTCATTTTTCTGTCAAGTCCACAGAGTGTTGGGGAAAGGAATGGTGGGGTGATGATATAAATAGTGTTCTTGGACTCATTCACCATCGTTGATTTTAGAGTGAGTGAGTCAGAGAAGATGAAGATGAAGAAGGAAGAAGATGAAGATGAAAAAGGATGCAGAAGGAAGAAGATGAAGAAGAAAGATGAAGAAGATGAAGAAGATGATGAAGAAGGAAGGAAGAAGATGAAGAAGGAAGAAGATGAAGAAGGATGAAGATGAAGACGAAGAATGAGAATGAAGAATGAAGATGAAGAATGAAGATAAAGAATGAAGATGATGAAGGAAGATGAAGAAGGCAGAAGATGAAAATGAAGAAAGAAGAGGGGAAAAGAAGAAGAAACATCCTCCAGTACTAGACTGATACTTCACATATCAGCACCCAGAGGGATGGAAAGTAAAGCTGAGGTTGTTAATGCTCTTCAGAAATCCCATATTTCTTTGTCACTTGGCCATCCTTAACTGACAACTCCGTTGGCTGGATACATACTGAGTGCCTACTTCAACATCTATAAACCAAGCCTTTCAGTTGACGCATACAAGCCAGAGAAAAAGAGGATGATTGAAGATCGAGTGTCACTAAAGAGATGCTTGTGTCTGGTGAACAGGTGTTGGAGCAACACCAAAAATCTAGCATAGGACAATAAGTAATAAATTAAATGCTGTAACTGCTCTGTGTAATCAATGGAGCACCCTGGCAGTTTCATACATCACATGGTGTGGAAATTCCTAAATCTAAGTTAATGTCTAAGATAATAAAAAAAACTTATACTGAGCCTAACAGCTCTGGATTTCTACTTTATATGTTTTTACCTATGTGTGAAATAGTTTATTGAGTTTTCTTTCGTTGATTGTTTCTGTTTTATGTTTAGCACAGCCATAAATGCTGTTATGATCAAAGTATTGAGTCTCTCTTTATTTCTCTTGGCTAGATTTTATTGCTGGACGAAGCTACCGCCTCCATAGATACAGGAACCGATGCTATAATACAAGCAACAATTGCTAGAGTCTTTTCTGACTATACTGTATTGACAATTGCACATCGTCTGAACACAGTATTAAACTGCGATAAAATATTGGTTATGGACCAAGGACAGGTATGCATTGGTTTTCTTTTTTTTTTTTTGTTTAAGATTATCCTGTTCTGATTCTCTGGTGTAGCTATTAGCTTCAATTTATTTGAACATCAAAACTCAGCGTTCATTCTCCATTAAAGTTTCATAGAGCTTATTCCTCATTAGCAAACGATGCTGATTACAACTAATCATGCCAAAAATATAAGGGAGAATTCTGAAGAATAAAATCACACATGAAGAAAGTAACCAGAAATAGGTTATTTGCAATAAGAAAAATCATCACTTAATACAGGGGATTAAATAGTAATTACAGACAAAAGTTGTACTCAATACGTGTTCTGTGTAGGATACTGATAATTTAGGAATAAAACAGTGTGGAGAATAATACAGTGGCGAGGAAAAATAGAAAGAAAAGCAGGGGGTTGCCATTCTTTTTATGTTTTAGTTTTAAGGAAGTTCAATTGGGATCACAAAGAAATTAGAATAAAGGATTTTAAATAGAAACCTATATACCAAAATCCAAAAAGAGTTCTGTGTTTAAGCAGTAAAGATAATGAAGCTAATAATTGCAGTTAACAACGACCTAAAAAGCTAAATCATACTTCAAAACTGCTTCGTGTCAGATAATATACCATTGTGCAGTACATTGATTTAATTTCTTCTTCCTTACCTTTGGATTAACGAATACCTAGCAAATTAAATTTCACATACAAATATAGTCAGTTAATATACATTTTACAGAGCCACCTGTGAATACATAAAAGTCAGGGGGTTTTTACCACAATACAATACCAGCACTAAATCAACATAACTGGGAATATAGAAACAACCTCCATAATATAAAATTAGAGGCAACACAAATACCTTCCTACTCCTAAAGTAGACAGTAGTGCAACTTACTGCATAAACACAAAAGTGCACCTACTTGTAAGGTAAATAACTTGCATGACAGTACAGCAATAAATTAAAATACAGGAGCGGCTGTGTGGTAAGTAGCTTGCTTACCAACCACATGGTTCCTGGTTCAGTCCCACTGTGTGGCACCTTGGGCAAGTGTCTTCTACTATAGCCTCGGCCAACCAAAGCCTTGTGAGTGGATTTGGTAGACGGAAACTGAAAGAAGCCCGTCGTATATATGTATTTATATGTATGTGTGTGTATATGTTTGTGTATCTGTGTTTGTCCCCCCAACGTCGCTTGACAACCAATGCTGGTGTGTTTACGTCCCCGTAACTTAGCGGTTCGGCAAAACAGACTGATAGAATAAGTACTAGGCTTACAAAGAATAAGTCCTGGGGTCGATTTGTGGTAGATGGAACTTCTAGTTTTTTCCCCTGGTATGTGAGGGAATCTGTTTTCTGTATATCTTCAGTCTTTATTGCCCCTATGTACCTGCCACACACAAAAACTATCTTCCCGATTAACCTTCCTTTGATATTGCTGTACCTTTTATGTGTCCATAGCTTACACCAGGTACATCTTATGGAGTTTCTACCCACGCTTTTTCTACAGATCGAGCAGAGCCATCTATCCTTGTTGTCTTTTCATTAATACAGGAGTGGAGAGTAAAAACTTACACTAATATCATTGTGACAGGTGGCCTGGTATTTGTTTGAGAACTACAGAGTGAAGATACTCATGGGTCAGGGATCATTTCTGAACTGAGCCACAGATTATGCCTACCACCTACCAACATTTGAACTAACTGACCCTTGTAATTTAGCTGAATACATATTACAAGTTTCACATTGGTTGCTCAACTTGCTAGAAATAGCAGCTAAAATCTCCCTCAACAACAACTTACTATCTCAGATAAAGAAGGATACATTGAATAATGTAATCCTTGATATTTCCCTCCGTTTTTCTTGGTCATGATTGACCTAGAGCTACACAACTAGTAATATTTGCTATTAGATCAAACCCAAACGGATGAATGGCAAAACTGAACTTTGTGGGATTTGAACTCAGAACATGAAGAAATGAAACCAAATACTGTTAAACAGCTTGCTTACTACTTTACTGATTCACCCACTCTATCACCCAAATAACAGCAATAGCAGCAGCAGCAGTAGCAGTAGCAGTAGAAGTAGTAGTAGTAGTAGAAACAGCTGCAGTAGCAAGCAGAGCAGTAGTGGTGGTGCTAGTAGCAGCAACAGAAGCAACAGCAGCAGTGGGGGTTAGTAGTAGTAGTAGTAGTAGTAGTAGTAGTAGTAGTAGTAGTAGCAGCAGCAGCAGCAGCAGCAGCAGTAGTAGTAGTAGTAGTAGTAGTAGTAGTAGTAGTAGTAGTAGCAACAGCAGTGGGGGTTAGTAGTAGTAGTAGCAGCAGCAGCAGCAGCAGCAGCAGCAGCAGCAGCAGTAGTAGTAGTAGTAGTAGTAGTAGTAGTAGTGACAATAGCAATTGTTTATAAAGTCATAAGACAAGGAATCTGAGGGAAGGAACAGTAAATTATATCAACCTCAGTACTTGACAGGTATGCTGTTTAATAACATCAAGAAAAATAGATTTCCAACACAGGCCAAAGGACAGAGATTTCGGTTAGAGTGAGTGCAGGCAAGTACATCATTGCACATATATGACTGATATATGTAGGTGTAGACATGGTTAAGTGATGAGAAGTTTACTTCCCAACCATATGCCTCTAGGTTCAGTCCCATTGTGTGGCACCTTGGGCAGTTGTCTTCTACTAAAGCCTTGAGCTGAAAAGGCATGGGATAGATTTGGCGGACAGAAACTGAAAGAAGCCCTTCATATACTTTTAGCTTCTGTTACCTAGGTGACCAAGTCAGTAGTGGGAGTGGACGCTCTGAGAGTGTAGCTGCTAGAATAGGAATAGCCTGGGCAAAGTTCAGAGAGCTCCTACCTCTGATGGTGACAAAGAGCCTCTCGCTCAGAGTAAAAGGTAGACTGTATGATGCATGTGTACGAGCAGCCATGCTACATGGCAGTGAAACATGGGCCATGACTGCTGAGGATATGCATAAGCTTGCAAGGAATGAAGCTAGTATGCTCTGCTGGGTGTGTAATGTCAGTGTGCATACACAACAGAGTGTAAGCACTCTGAGAGAAAAGTTGAACTTAACCAGCCCATTTAAGAGTTCTCTTCAATCATTGGGCAATAAACTGCACTTGTAAAGACTAGTTCAGGCAAATGAAGTTGTTGTTGTGGCCGATGACAGTACCGTCTGATTGGCACCCATGCCAGTGGCATGTAAAAAGCACCATTCAAGCGTGGTTGATGCCAACACTGGCTGACTGGTCCCATGCCTGTGACACATAAAAAGCACCATTCAAGTGTGGTTGATGCCAGTACCGCCTGACTGGCCCTTGTGCCAGTGGCATGTAAAAAACACCCACCACACTCTAGGAGCTGTTGGCATTAGGAAGGGCATCTATCTATAGAAACTTTGCCAGATCAGCTTGGAGCTTTGTGCAGCCTTCTGGCTTGCCAGCCTTCAGTCAAACTGTCCAACCCATCCCAGCATGGAAAGCAGACGTTAAACGACGACGATGATGATGATTATGATGATAATATATATATATGTGTGTGTGTGTGTGTGTGTGTGTGTGTGTGTGTATATATATAAATTGTTGACATCATAAGAATTTTATAAACTTTTGGGAAATCATGAAATAATTTTTTTGGTGGTGAACATTAACTTTCAAGACACATCACATAAAGTTATAAATAATAGCATGTAAATATTGGGTTGAATAGATGCCTATGGGACAGCTGTTGGCTTTTCTATCCAAAAGAGTTTTTTAACACAATACTTACACTGCGCCTAAATAATATTGTTATTATTTAGGCACAAGAGTGGCTGATTGATAAGTAGCTTGCTTACGAACTACATGGTTCCGGGTTCAGTCCCACTGCGTAGCACCTTGGGCAAGTGTCTTCTACTATAGCCTCGGGCCAACCAAAGCCTTGTGAGTAGATTTGGTAGACGGAAACTGAAAAGAAGCCCATCGTATATATGTGTGTGTGTTTGTGTGTCTGTGTTTGTCCCCCCAACAGCGCTTGACAACCGATGGTGGTGTGTTTATGTCCCTGTAACTTAGCAGTTCAGCAAAAGAGACCAATAAAATAAGTACTAGGCTTACAAAGAATAAGTCCTAGGGTCGATTTACTTGACTAAAGGTGGTGCTCCAGCATGGCCACAGTCAAATGATTGAAACACGTAAAAGAGTAAAGTTTTATGTAACATGCCTTCAAGAGCCAATGTTCCAAATAAGTTATGTTTCTATGTATGTATGCATGTGTGTGTGTGTGTGTGTCTGTGTGTCTTGACACTGCATAATGGTTGTAAATAAGTGTCACAGTGACACAAACCATGTCATTCATCATCATCATCATCAATGTCTGTTTTCCATGTGGGCATGGGTTGGATGGTTTGACAGAAGCTGACCAACTGAAAGACTGTTTAGGTTCCAAGTCTGTTTTGGCATGGTTTCTACAGCTGGATGCTCTTCCTAACACCAACCACTTTATAGAGTGTACTAGGTGCTTTTACACAGCACCAACACAGGCACTTTTTACATGGCACCAGCACTTGTATTTTGTGAGAACATATCTAACCATGGAGAAATATTATCATACTTGGAAAATAGTGCAGTTTGACAACAGGAAGAGCATCAAGCCACAGAATAATCTGCCTTGTGCTTCATCCAACTCATGCCAGCATGGAAATGTGGACAGACGATGATGGCAATATTGATGCGAGAGACAAGAACCACAAAGTTGATACCATGCACTTATAATAATGAAAATTTTAACCAGTTTATGATAGTGATTTTGTGTGGATTGGAAACTGGTTTCTTATCTTAATCATGTTACTTTTTCTTCTCTTCTGTAGATCATTGAATTTGATTCACCAGAGGTCCTCCTTAGTAAGCCGTCATCAATGTTTAGTCAAATGATGTCAACAAGTGGTGGGGGAGCACTGTAATTATCACAGAAAACAAACTAATACATAGGTGAGTCAGTGGCAAGTTGACATATGAATGTGTGTGTGTATGTAGATACAAACCTATTTACAGGGTGCTTGGGCTAAATTTGACAGTTTACATAAGAGAAAAAGAAAATACAATATCCCATCCAAAAATAAAATAAATTTAAAAAATCAAAAAATATCAACTAGATTTATGGCTAGGTGATAACAATTTAAAGTAGCCTCCCTCAGCTTCCACCAGAGCCTCAAGACAACTCCAGAACCTGATGCATGCATTCTTAACAGTGTTCCAAGAAAGATCTCTGAACACATCCTTGATCTTGGCCATCAGCTCAGCCTCAGTGTTGTAGGCAGAGCAGTTGGTGTCTTTCTGAACCATGCCCCACATATAAGTAATCCATGGGATTAGAACAGGAGGAATTAGGAGGCCAGAAATTGGGACTGGTAAGACCATAGAAATTTTCAGACAATCACTTATGAAACTTCCCAGAGGTATGGCAAGAAGCTGAATCCTGCTGCTATACATATGGCCTCCTGGCAGCAACCCTCTCCAGGTAGAGTTTGACCACAGTTTCCAGCAGCTTCACAAAGCCATCTGAATTGAGCCGAAGGCACTGTTCAAAGATGTGGGGCAACATAACATCACACTCATTGAAGATATATACTCAACGACCATCACAGATTGTGAGAACTTGGTTTTCATGATTTTCATGTCATGTTTCACAGCTTTCACTGTGCTCACAGAGCATGCACAGCAGTCATGTCAGCATTTTGATACACAGCACAAATCATCATGATACAATATTCAAATGGCTTCCAGTGCTCCATGTCAGCTAACATTTTCTCAACTACAACTTTCATCTTTATGCTCTCCAACACAGTTGACTATTCACCAATATAGGAGGCTGTTCTTGAAAGAAGGCATGAAAGTCATCAAACCTAGCTTGAACACGTTATACGCATGCACACACACACATACACACTATATATATGTGTGGGGGGTATATGTATGTGTGTATATGTGTATATATACACACACAATATATATATATACACTTGGAAATAGATGTGCAGCATTCAATCATATAATAATAATACAAAAAATATATAAATAAATGCATATATACATACATATATGTACATACCTACATATATATTTATATATACATGCATATAAGGGTACAGGACATCAAAAAAACATGAACAAAATGAGAAACGAGAACACAAAAAACAAAAACATAGAAAACGAACATTTTTCGAACAACAAAAGAAATAAATAGAGAAACGAGACAGGCAACATAAAGAACATTCCCTTCATCAGTTGTCCTGTTTTTTATCTACTCCGTGTTTTGAAGATAGGGACAAGACGTGACTTCGTTAAAGCAATCCTGTTTTAACAAAGTACCATCTTGTCCCTACCTTCGAAACACAGAGTTGATAAAACAGCAGACAACTGATGAAGGGAATGTTCTTTATGTTACCTGTCTTGTTTCACTATTTATTTCTTTTGTTGTTCGAAAAATGTTCGTTTTCTATGTTTTTGTTTTTTACGTTCGCGTTTCTCATTTTGTTCACCTTTTTTTGATGTCCTGTACCCGTATATGCATGTATATATACATATATACATATATATGCATGTATATATACATATATATGCATGTATATATACATATATATATATATATATATATATATATACATATATATGTATATATATATATATATATATTGATAAAAATGGTAAGACAACACACACACAGGGTGGCCCAGAAGTCACAAAGGTGTTTCAATATTTACTATCTCATTTATTTTGTTTAAAA